>NC_089275.1:44611598-44852247 GCF_963678975.1 Dysidea avara | reverse complement strand
ACACAAGCTATGAAGAACCATGAACTGGCACATCAATCAAGGTATAGTTTGTTCCCTGTATATCTTTGTGTAGACAAAAAGAAGGCCAATTTCAAAAAATAAACGATGATAGTAAATTTTATTTCTACCACATTGAAAATAAACGCCCGCAGCTCACATACCATACGTATGACATAACAAAGATTTTCATGAACAGGGGAATCTGGTGGTATATACGTTTTATTAATTTGAACTTTGTTTCAGCACATACCAAAGCAATTGAAATGTGCATAAAATTTTCATGCAGCATGTGTATTATTACCCAGTTTATTTCAGTACATTGTTGTAGCAAAACATAATTGTGCAATAATGGTCAGTTTTTGCTTAGCAGGTCACATATGTATTTTATCACCCTACAGAGCATTTCCTGCACTGGTTACTCCCTTTATGAGTATACCTTCAAAAAAAGATGAAAATGTACTCGGGTGTATCCATTCACCATTCACTGTACTGTGCTTTACTGGACTCAAACTTTATTATTTTCTTGTCTTTTGTAGCTAGACTTAACCATAGAAGTATTTTAGAAATTACACCATTCACCACAAGACATAAAACTTGCACACAAGACATATAAAGCTTGCACATTGTTCACAAAAAACTACACTACAGCTGTAAAACTTGCAGTGTAGTTCGTTATCAAATATAATTTTCCTACCACTTGCAATGATACAAGCACTATGCACTGTTAGCACTGCTGAATGCATCTGTCAGTCTTCTCTAGCCTTTTTTTTGTAAAATAGCACAAGTTGACATAAAATTCTGTCAGTTTTAAACCTACAATAATATTATATTGAAATAATGTAACATTGCCTAACCTTTTAGCAGACTATATATTCACCAGTTCCTGGTTTATAATGCTTGTACATAGCGAAGAGTGTACAGTGTTCAGTTAGCCAGAGAAACACTTCCCAATGCACACATTATCTAACAGGCAGGTAAGGCTGCATTTTTAGTGTACACATTTTTAAGAAGAATTCAACCTATTGTTTATGAACTTATCATTCCATTAAATAGACTATGTGCACCTAAGGCGTGGCACTTTACTACATCATTAAAATAGTGCATCCACCATTTTTGAGGGTATATGCTCCGTGCTAGGATTTTTTATTTGTATTAAAAAACAGAGACTATAGTTCTGTTAAAAAGTGGTTTCTAGGTAAAAGTGCATATCCATGACCCATGAAAATTATAAGCAATATTGTAAGTTATAGAACTTTGCGTGGGCAAGATCAAAGGAAAAAGTGTACTTTAAATTTCATAAAGTACACTCTCAGTCCGCTAACAATGCTTCATCGACCACAAGAGTGCTTTATTGCACCGCAAAGAGCACTCTTTGCGGTGCAGTAATGCACTCTTTGTGGGCATTAAAGCACAATTGCCCACATTCTCTAGTGCAGGCTAATAGCCTGCGGTGCTCACAACAGTATGACCAAGCCGGTGAAGGCTGATAGCCTTGCCGCGCTGAGTGATCAATCACCCCAGCCAATACGAATTCTACCACTGGATTGCTTTTATAGACATACCTAAATGCTTTGATGATGGGTGGGAGAAGGTAGCATTGCTGTTATGTTTGTTAATGTAAACGGACAAAGTCCTGGAGATATCACGGAAACATTTCACCATGTGACTCACAATAGAATCGATTGTGGGTTGCGAGAACTATGGTGAAATACGCGTGAGTTACTTTGTTAAAGTAGTTGTGTGCTGTTCAGGCTGCTAATAATTCATGCAACGCGTGTTAATTACGAGTCTTAGTGTATGGTGAAGCTACATGACTAGAAAGTTCCATAAATCATTTAAAGCATAGCCTTGCTCATGCTATATGAAAAATAAAGTACTCGGCCACACGCCTCGTCCTTTATTTTTCATATAGCACTCGTGGCTATGCTTTAACATATACATAAAGATAAAAATTTCCAGTTTTACAGTAGTAACATGGTAGACACTTCTGCCACTTCAAGATGGAAGGGTATATCAATTTAATGCTAGAAATGTAGGCCTGTGATGACTCTTTTAAATGTAGCAAAATTAACACAGAACAGTTCAGTCAACTGTACAAAGACATTGACCCACATACACACAACCACATCAAGCCAGCAGTTACCTGTCACATCACACAAAAAAGATGGCTTACAAAGCCAAGCTTAAGGACGATGGTGAAAATCCCAGACATACAGTACGTTGCAAAAAAAAAACATTTTGTAATTGTAATTACGGTGTAATTACTAAGTAATTACGCATGTTTGTACCGCAATTACATTTTAACCATAATTATGCAAAAAGTGGTTTTGCACCAGCCATAATTACATGCAATCTATTCATAGTTACCAATAGAGCATAATTCATAATTACGCTTTTGTAATTACACTACTACTGCATAATTACAATTACAAAACGTAAACTGTTTTTGCAGCCTACTGTAGTTGTTGTACAGACAGAGAAAACAAAAAAGTAATTAATAGGCTTTGGATATGGTCTATCTGCATGGTGACCTGTGCATTAGTCAAGTTTCAGAGCTAGTGCAGCTAATAACCCATGCACAGAGGCTGTACCTGTTCTCACAGACAAAGGCATACATATTGTATAATGGGTTGTTTTCAAAGCAGCAGAGGAGGCAAAAATCTGAATTTCAAGGTTTTAAAGTATACTTCAAAGTCCGGTGGATTTCTATTAAGCAGAAATAGCTATGTATCACAAATTAAGAAACGTACGCATGCATATTAAGGAGCCATAGACCAGGATTATGATATTCAATGATAAACTGAATAGAGTCTACAATATGTTGTACAACATGTGTTAAAACTTGCAAAAAAATCTATTGGACAAGGCTTTTAGTAACAGTGGAGATTGTATAATGTTGTGTGTTCAATTAGAAGTCCAGAGATTATATCTCTCAATATCTGGATCAATAGCTACGTATGTAGTTCCAGTGAGATGATTGTGCCAGTGGATTATATCACAGTGAAAAACATACGTAGCTTAATGTATGAAATGGTTTAGATAAAATAATGCAAAATGTCATAAGACACCCTATTACTGCTGTAACTACGTATACAGCTCGTCAGCGTAGATGCATGTAGCTACAGGCAAATTGCAATATTGCATACACGCATTTTTATTATTTCACACATGTGGATTATGTAGTACGCGTGTGTCATGCTTAGTACTGCACATTGTTGCATCACATGTGTGTGTGAAGTTATATATTATTGTTGTGTACGAAATTACCATTAAGTTAATGCCAAACAATAATCCGTCTTCATTTTACAAAAGACTACTGCCTTCCTTATAACACAAAGTTATATGTTCCTCCATACTTGAAAATTAATTCAATCCTCGAAAAGTTAAACCATTGGCCAAAAAATTAATTGATTTGACTGAACTAAGCAAAATAGGTTTTTATAAACCACATTGCAACAAATAACTGTACAGTAATTAGATGATAATTAACATACCAACATTATCTTCAGTATTATTATCATCAACACAGTGGAAAGTTGAATTAGCTGTTTTGTCTATACCACAATCATCAGTACAGCTACCACCATCAATGTAGTTACAACACTGACTAGCCATTGGTCCATAACATTGTTGAGTCCAGTACATGAACTGTGACAACCTGTTGAAACATGAGTATGGTATTAGTACGTAACAGTATAAATGTCTCCATCAAATGCCCCTTAGAAATGTAATTGATGTACGGTATTGGAATGGCAGATTCTTATGCTCCTTGTGCTCCTTGTGCTGGAGGTTGACATAACTACATGTACAAGCTTAGGCATAAAACAGCTTCCCAACAACAAATTTCCTCACAAACACATTGCAAGTCAACAATCTAGAGAGGTACAGTGAGCAACTGTGAAGATTTTAATGTTGTTTCAATCTTTATTTTTTCATTAAAAGTGTTTGAATCAATCAAAATTCAATTACTGTATTCATTTATGTTCCATGCAGGTTGTAATCGTGTTATATGTTGCCAGAGGACCAGAACATAGCGAGGAATATGTGACCGGATCTGCAAAAACAGGACATAATTGCATTTTATTCAAATTCCTGTATATTAAATATTTATAATCTACTTAGCCAAGTATACCCACCGGCAAAGTTTCAGCTTCATATGCTAATAACTTTAGGAGTTACAGCCCTACAAAGTAGCAAAAACCAAAAATCGATTTGTAAAGCAAGTATAGGGAAAATAAATTACAGGCGCTTACAAAAACGGTTATAACTTACCGACGGATTGAGGTACGGAGCTATGCATGCACGTATGTATGTATGTATGTATGTATGTATGTATGTATGTATGTATGTATGTATGTATGTATGTATGTATGTATGTATATGTGTGTATGTATGTATGTGTGTGTGTGTGTATGTATGTATGTTACGTACGTACGTACGTATGTATGTATGTATGTATGTATGTATGTATGTATGTATGTATGTATGTATGTATGTATGTATGTATGTATGTATGTATGTATGTTACGTACGTATGTATGTTACGTATGTATGTATGTACATACACATACATACATGCATCCATGCATGCATGCACGTATGTACATACATACATACATGCATGCATGCATGCATGCATGCATGCATGTATGTATGTATGTATGTATGTATGTATGTATGTATATGTGTGTATGTATGTATGTGTGTGTGTATGTGTGTGTATGTATGTTACGTACGTACGTATGTATGTATGTATGTATGTATGTATGTATGTATGTATGTATGTGTGTGTGTATGTGTGTGTATGTATGTTACGTACGTACGTATGTATGTATGTATGTATGTATGTATGTATGTATGTATGTATGTATGTATGTATGTATGTATGTATGTATGTATGTATGTATGTATGTATGTATGTATGTATGTATGTATGTATGTATGCATGCATGGATGCATGTATGTGTATGTATGTATGTATGTATGTATGTATGTATATGTGTGTATGTATGTATGTGTGTGTGTATGTGTGTGTATGTATGTTACGTACGTACGTATGTATGTATGTATGTATGTATGTATGTATGTATGTATGTATGTATGTATGTATGTATGTATGTATGTATGTATGTATGTATGTATGTATGTATGTATGTATGTATGTATGTATGTATGTATGTATGTACTGTATGCATGCATGCACGTATGTATGTATGTATGTATGTATATGTGTGTATGTATGTGTGTGTGTATGTGTGTGTATGTATGTTACGTATGTACGTATGTATGTATGTATGTATGTATGTATGTATGTATGTATGTATGTATGTATGTATGTATGTATGTATGTATGTACTGTATGCATGCATGCACGTATGTATGTATGTATGTATATGTGTGTATGTATGTGTGTGTGTATGTATGTTACGTACGTACGTATGTATGTATGTATGTATGTATGTATGTATGTATGTATGTATGTATGTATGTATGTATGTATGTATGTATGTATGTATGTATGTATGTATGTATGTATGTATGTATGCATATATGTGTGTCAGTGTGAGTTGATGAATGTTTTTGTATGACATATAATATTAGTGGTACATTTACTGGACGGCATGTATGTGCCTTCAGAGCATAGTAATTAATTCATGTAGTATAATAAGTCAATCTATTACTCACCAAAGTCTGCAGTTGTGGAAACATGTGCTGTGAAGTGAACCTTGCGACTTGATGATATTCGATTCCATTCTGCAAGTATTGCATCAAAGGGATTTCTAATAATATAAATGATATTATGTGGATACAACCAATGTGGTGCACCATTTATAGCATGTATCTTCACAGCAATGACATTATCAGTATCAATTCCTTCTCCAATCATACCACCTGAAATGATATAGCTTTCATCACAATCCTTGTAGGTACCAGTGTAAATTCCAGTAGTGGTCTCTATTAGTTGTCGCACCCATGAGTTGCCTGATCCAGGAAAGCTGAGTAATGCAACAGTATTGCCAGTCTTCTGAAAATTCATACTCTTACATTTCTGAAAGTGTTTAGGCATAACCACGTTTCCTTCATTAGTTACATTCACTGGTCTTCTTCCTAATTCTCGACCCGTACACTGTAAAAACTGATCATTGAAAGTTGAGGAAAAGTTCGGTACTCCAAAAGTAGTAACAATGCTATCTTTTTGAGAATCAGAAAATTTAGGTAAGACGTTCCTGCTAAATTCTTTCTGTACAACAGTAGGAGAAATGTTCCTGCCATATTGTAACATGCTGCCTCTCTTTAAAAATTCAGTAAGTGCAGATTTTGACTCTGATTCATTGAGACTTGGTTTACTGGTACTGACGGGTTTCATTTTCACATCACTCTTGGCAGGTGATGATACAGGTGCGGGTATGATATTCTTTGTCATGCCACTCGCGGGTGTAATATCAGATTCGAGTAGCCCTATGGTTCTCTTTGTCATGTCACTATTGGGAACTAATCTCAATGAATCAATTTCAACACTGGAAGTATCGCCAGATAGACAGAGCAATACGTATACACAGACGGATGAAGCACACAACGCTGTACAATACACCACTGAATATGAGCGACAAGTCTTAGTACATCCAACTAACCACATTCCGCTGCCGTTTCAGTATTAGCAAACTAGCAATAGAGTATAGAATTTAGTTTCAGTAGCTAGTACTATAGTAGCTAGCTATTATAGCTACACCTCTCTAATAATCAGCGAACTACGTTATAGGAGGTACACACTATCTAAAATCGACGCAGATATTGTTGACGAGATGTCGCGGCGCAGAATTCCATTGAAATTCTAGTAGCGGATTCCAAGATTCCTTCAGCTATTGGAGATTCCTAGGTCCCTGCACACATGTTCAGAAATTTGGTGAATGCTCTTAAGAAAAATCTTATGGATAGCTATGCTTACGGAATCCTTACGAACACATAGTCTTACTTGGTCACGCATACCGCCCAATGGCGATACTGCCATACAGCGCTTATAGATTAGAGATTATAAGTGTCCCGAAAAAGTTTCTTCTAACAGAGACTTATCTTTGGAGACTAGTGACCCGCTTCAAGGTGAATCTCTAACTAGAGAGAAACTGCGAGGAAAACAGAACGCGAAAGATCGATATACTCTAATAGAGCAGTCACGATAGCAACATGTAATGATAGCGCACATGACATGGATTGTCAAAAGTTTGGCAAATGGTGGAAGAGACACGCGTTTATTGTGGGTGGAAGAGCTGGCATCAGAAAGCAAACAATGGCGTTAGGCTTGCGCCAACTATGCCGGCATAATAGGCTGACAAAAACATCAAGCACAATGCCAGCATAATAGAGTGATTTTCAAGATTTAAAATTAAATGCGCAATGCGCGCCAAAAATGTGAGCACACTACACTTTGTTTGATACTGCATTTCATATCAAGAAATTGTGCGATGCTACTATTTTTATTGTTTCTTGGTTGATTATTCACTCTTCGCGGAAATAAGATTGATATACTCTAATAGAGCAGTCACTTACTCTAATACAGCAGTCAGGAAAGGCTGACATACTCTAATAAAACAGCCAACTCTAGAACATATTCTTGGTTCTGAAAGCATAATGTGAGCATAATAGGCTGAGTTTTTTAGCACTGCTAAAAAGCATAATAGGCTATTTTCAAAGCATAATTGGCTCAAGCCTACGTAAATTACGTTTTTAGTCATCATAGTCGGCGGTAATGGGGGACAGCGGCTAAGGAACTTACGTCCCTCGGTCTGCTGAGGCAAGCCCCCCTCGGAATGATATCTCGCCGAAATTATCCTTTTTGGAGTGGGACTGAAAATCGCGAAAATCAGTATACTCTAATAGAACCAGAGCAGTCAAAGCGTTTAAGAAGGCTGTTGCTATTGTTCCGGCAGTCACGTGAATAAAAATAAAACTTTAAAAAATTATTTATTTTTATCTTTCACAAAAGACATAATAATTTTTAGTTCCATCTGGTAGGATAGGTAAAGAATTTGTACTGGAGCTTGCTAGGCTATATCAAGCCTATGCCGATAACACAACTCTTTACTCTATTGCTCTCACAGCCTGTTTTATTTATCAGGTGCTACTTCTTCAAAAACCTCATGCCAAGAGTAAAACCAAAGATCATACCACATGTTTGGAACGTCGTCTTGCTTTGTGGCATGCTGGTGATTTTTCAGCCCTAATCAAGGAAGGAAAATGTATTCAGGATCATCTTCAATCTGCTATTCACAAGACTGGTCACAGTAATGTGGCTCGTGATTTTGATCGTCTAATGTCAATGGGCAAGATTTCTACTGCAGTTAAACTCCTTTCTGCAGATGCTAGAGGTGGTGTCTTGTCATTGGACTCTCAGATACCATGTGGTTTGGATGAAGCTGGTTGTCCTTTAACTCAGTCAGTGAAGGACATCCTTATTGACAAGCATCCCCCTGCAAGAATGGCAGTTCCCGAATCCCTTTTATCCTCTGATAATGCTAATGCACCATCCTATGATCCTATTTTATTTGACCGTTTAACTGGAGATCTAATTAAATTGGGAGCTTTTCATACCCAAGGTGCTGCTGGTCCATCAGGTGTGGATGCATACTCCTGGCGTAGGCTGTGCTCATCCTTTGGACGTGCTTCAGTAAGCTTATGTAACTCTCTAGCTGCTGTGGCACGACGTTTGTGTACACAGGAGGTTGATCCCAAAGAACTTATGGCTTTTGTTGCCTGTCGGCTTATTCCACTCGACAAGAAACCAGGAGTACGACCAATTGGGATTGGTGATGTTTCAAGGAGAATTATTGCTAAAGCTATTCTCTATGTTATTCGTACTGACATTCAGTTGGCTGCCAGTGCATTACAGACTTGTGCTGGCCATGATGCAGGGGCAGAAGCTGCCATCCATGCCATGAGAGAAATATTTGCACATGAGAATACTGATGCTGTTTTACTGGTTGATGCCAGTAATGCCTTCAACCAGGTTAATCGCCAAAGTGCTCTGCATAACATTTCAATTCTGTGTCCATCTTTAGCAACTATTCTTAAGAACACCTATGGGGTGCCTATTAGACTATTCATTACTGGAGAGGGAGAGATAGCTTCGACAGAACGTACAACTCAAGGTGATCCTCTTGCTATGGCCATGTATGCTCTGGCCGTTACCCCCTTAATACGTTCTCTTCGTCAGTCTCAGCCGGATGTATCACAGGTGTGGTATGCTGATGATGCCACTGCGGGAGGACAACTTGCTTCTTTATTGCATTGGTGGAAACATCTTTTGGCTTATGGCCCTATGTATGGCTACTTTCCAAATGCTGCTAAAACATACCTCATAGTGAAGCCAGATCAACTCAATTTTGCTCAAACACTGTTTAATGGCACTAATATACAGATTTCTTGCGGGGGGCAACATCACTTGGGTGCATGCTGCTATTGGAACTAGATCATTTACAGAAAGCTATGTCTCTAACAAAGTAAAAATGTGGTCTGAGGAGATTTTATCTTTATCAAACATTGCTGAAACTCATCCTCATAGTGCGTACAGTGCCTTTACCCACAGTATCAAGCATCGCTGGAATTATGTAATGTGTACCATCGAATCAGTGGGTGCATTCTTTCAACCACTTGAAGAAGTTATTCACCAACACTTTCTTCCTGCTTTAACAGGTCGAATTCCCAGTTCTGAGGTGGAGAGGGAACTACTTTCACTCCCTTGTCGCTTTGGTGGACTGAACATTACCAACCCCACCTGCTGTAGTGATTCCCAGTTTTCATCATCTAGGCTGCTGAGTGCTAGTTTAGTTGCTATGATACAACAGCAAACTGAGAACTTTCATATCCCTTGCCTTCAACAGGCTCGCTCTACCATCCGTCAGTCCAGACAACAAATAATGACTTCTAGCTTAGCCAATATCAAGTCTCGTGTAGATCCTCCACTTCAATGAACCATTGAATTAATCAGTGTTAAATGCTCTTCACTTTGGTTAACTGCTCTTCCACTTCAAGAGCAGAGGTTTCATTTGAACAAACAAGAATTTAGAGATGCACTGTGTCTGAGGTATGGCTGGCAACTAGCAAATATTCCAAGTCACTGTGTTTGTGGAACTTCATTTAGTGTTGATCATGCCATGATTTGTCGACATGGTGGCTTGACTTTCATCCGCCATAATGAACTTCGAGACTTAACAGCAGAATGGTTACAAGAAGTGTGTCATGATGTTACTTTTGAACCTCCATTACTGCCACTTAATGGGGAACTAATTACACCATCTTCAGCTAACTGCAGTAATACCGCAAGAGCTGACATCCATGCAAGGGGCTTCTGGGGCAGACGACAAGGTGCATTGTTTGACGTCAGGGTTTTCCATCCCAACGCACCAAGTTATCGTCAGACCCGGGTTGCTTCCCTTTTTCGTCGACATGAGCTCGAGAAGAAGCGAGAATATGGGGATCGTATACGCAGTGTTGACTGTGAATCTTTCACCCCGCTAGTTTTTTCAACTTTTGGTGGTTTGGGCAAGGAGGCTACTATTTTCTACAACCGTTTGGCAGATCTTTTATCACAGAAGCACAATACGTCTTACAACCTGACACTCTCCTGGATGCGCTGTACTTTATCATTTTCCCTATTACGTTCCGCTGTACTGGCCATTCGTGGGAGCAGAAAGCTGCAGTCAACCGAGCTCCCCGCCGTCTCCACTGAGCTGCGCTTAGTGGAGAGCCGTATTCTTACTGATTAGAACAATTGTTTTTATGTGTTGTTTCATTTGAACAAACAAGAATTTAGAGATGCACTGTGTCTGAGCCGGGTATGGCTGGCAACTAGCAAATATTCCAAGTCACTGTGTTTGTATGTAGATTACTATAATTTTGTTTTGTATTTGTGTCGAACTATGTGTGTATGTATGTTCTGTATGGGGGACCACCTAGCCTTTCGTGTTACCCTCCTTCGGAGAAATTGATAATAATAATAATCCGGACCCCTTTTTTCCCGTAGGATTGTGGTCCGCTCTTCGGTGGTCTGGCTATGTGAGTTTGTGTGGCAATGTTGTTTTGCTGTTACGATCTAATTTAACTGTTGTACACATCCTGTGAGTCTATAGTCTCGAGTGGCTAGACTGCTTTTTCGTTTTAAGTAAACTTTGGGTACCTCAAGGCTAGGATACACCTCATGTCTATCAAAGACCACCAAAGATGAATAAAACGTTTACAGCTTCTACCCTAGGTATCAATTCCATTGCTTATGATCTACGTAGTAAGTGTAAACCTGAATAACGTACAGTTATGGTTTGCAAAGGACATTCGCTTGTCTGGTGGCACCGATTCCTTCACTAAATACTACATGACTAAGCTAACAGCCCACAAATGACATTTACACTGTAGTCTATTTTCACGACAGGCCAGTTTGTAGTGGATGGCTAGTCTAGGGGGTCGAGATTCCAGTGGGCGGTGGTGTTTGCGGAGTACATTCATGCTGTGCTTCGTGATACTCGTGCTTAGCACGTCACTGTGTTTCTACTACTATAACCAGCTGCAGGGTGTCAAGGGAACTGAACTCCCGCACATCAAATCAATATTGAGCTATGTTATTCAAATGAATTCTACTCATGTTAATAGTAAACTCTTGGAACGTGTTAATGTCGAGTGGGACAGGAACATTTACTTTTCTGTTAAAACAAGGTGGGGACTATTCTACGGAACGGAACGGAACGGAACGGAACGGAATGATGGACTAAACTACGGAACGGAACGCTTTCTCAAATTGAAGCTTGCAACTTACCATTGCTGAAACTGCCCTTACGAGTTATCAGTAGCACCTCCAGTGGGTGATTAAACATAAGAAAAAAGAATTAAAGGATCGATTGTGGGTTCTTGTTGGTTGTCATTAGTAACGAAGTATTAATTGTGGGATGAGCTGTATCAGTGATGTTCATCCTTGGTTCATCTACGGATATACCAAGAAGGGCACTTTATGTGAGCTGGTTTGCTCATTTTGACTTTAGAAAACAGTCTGGGCCGGCTTTTCAAGTCATATGTCAGTGTACAAATAAAGCAAGCAGGAAGACACTGGTAACAGGAAAGAGCCAGCTGAATTAAAACTTGAAGAATTTTGTGCAGTGTGAGAGGAGCAAATATTTTGGCAGATCGCAAAGGGGCTATATTCTGTGAACATCACTGAATTGTATGCATGGAGTTATTAACAGCTGGTGCAGTGGACTAATGCTGTATTCAATAGTGAACTGATTTTTTCTGTTGCACAAATTCAAAGATGTGTCTGACTGCTAGCCTTGAATCAGGCCAAATGCCAAAACTCCAAGATCAACCAAATCTCAATTATAAGCCTAGCTATGCATGTGAAACCATGCCCATAGCCACCAGGCAAATGTGATTTGGACCAAGATGTGTGTGTAATTTCAATGTATCTAGTCAGACCGGAAATGGAACACTCACATTAATTACATACCACCTAAGAATCCTAGGATTTCTTAAGTGTAACATTTCACATGCTTCACTTCAAACAAAACAGGTTAAATTTGTTCATCTATTTTCAAGTGATTCCCAGTCCAGCTGCATGGTCCATGAAATTACAGTGGGATCTTACAGTGTGGGCTGCTCTGTGTTGGATCTACTCTAGAGTTGAGATTTCAAGGTAGACTGCCAATGTATCGACACTGTTGTAGCATATTTAAGTGGAGGACAAATGAATACAGTAATGCTAGATTATTTAAGTATACAAATTTTTCATAATGAAATTGATATCCCATTTTTTTGATTTGTACCTCCACTTTGCAACATATTCAAGAACAAGAAGTTACCACCCTTTTAATCTCCAACCGCTGTCATTAAATAACCAAGATCTCACTAGTCCTTGTTTTTTTCCATCAACAATTTTGCTTTGGAACAATAATGATCTAAAGGCTCTAATTCATATTTAGTATTTAAATCTGTAATTCACCTTGATGTGGTTTTACTAATTTTATTCTTCATTTCCTTTGAAGTTGTACAGTATAGGTAAACAAAGATAAAGTTTCTCTCCCATCTTATTCTAGGACTGAGAAAAATTTAATTATTTGTATACAGGCTCAAAATTGAGAAAATATAAAGCAAGTGAATTAATATTATACAGTCAGTTTGCTTTTTGTGAATCAGAGACCTTACAATTACTTTAATTATGATGCAATGTAATTATGATGTAATTTTGGACTATAAAAACAGACCTTTTGATTGTAATTGTGCTGCTGTGAATTAAGATTGTTCTCTGCCTATGTGTGTTAAAAACTGCGCTTTAGAGACTATCCTACCAGGGGAACCTTTTACATTTTGGATATTTAATGTCTCCAACTGTAACAAAAATTCAATGAATCCATGCATACATCTCATCGCTGGTTGTCTGAACATTCTGCAAGTGATACCTCACTCAATCAACCATATATTCTGTTTATTAGACTGAATAAAGTCATGATCACCTAGACTTTTCCTGTCACCAGTAACTTTCTAGTTAATTTCTCTGTGGATATTACGCTCTGAAACTGAAGAAATTGAGTGGCCTTCTAAACTATTTATCTTGTCAAGATCACCAGAAGCAACTGACATCCAATCAGCTACTGTATTATAGTAACAAAACTTGCCTTGGTCATGCAATAAATGAATTGAAGAGACCTGCTTGATATATCAGGTAATAGAACAATGCACTGCATGAAACAGCTATTAATATTTTATTATTATCCTATTCCATTTCCTGGAAGTTCCACTGATGAATGCAACTTCAGCAATGATAGCGGCTAGACAAGCTGTAAGTTTTGATTCAGAAAGCATTCCACTCTGTAAAATAGACCCCATCCTGGATTCAACTCACTTCAGGCTAAGATATCTGACATTATGTAGTCCACTATTCTGTTAATGAATCATTGATGTTCACATAATATAGCCTCCTTGAGGTATCTGAATGTTTGCTCTTCGCACACTGCACAAAATTCCTTTATTATTATTATTATTTGTTAATTGGTACAAGGAAGACAAAGTCTTATAAAAACCAATCTCAATACATCTAAATAAAATCAAACCGGCGGTCATATAAAAATACATCTACTTTAGTCTTAAAGATCAGTACATTAGGTGCAGATACAATTTCGTGGGGTAAGGTGTTCCAATCATTGACGATTCTCTGTGAAAGACTATGACCTCTAATAGCAGTGTTGAAGCGATTTTTGTAAAGTTTGAGTCCATTTGATCGGGTGGGGTTGGTATTAACAGTAAAAAAATAGTCTTTGTCCACAGATACTAAATTGTTCAGGATTTTGTAAGTCATAATCAGATCCATTCTGGTTCGACGGTAAAGTAAGCTGGGTAGATTAAGTTCTTGGAGTCTTTCAGAGTATGTCAAATTATAGAAGGAGGGTATAAGTTTTGTGGCTCTTCTTTGAACTGCTTCTAATTTACGAATGTTTTTCATAAGATGAGGGTTCCAGACAGTTGATGCATAGTCCACAATTGGGCGAACAAGAGTAACGTATAATAATCTTATTGTGTTGGCATCCCTGGAGGCAAAGGTACGTTTAATAATTCCCAATACCCTGTTAGCTTTCATTACAATTTGATTAACATGAGATGTAAACTTCAAATCTTTATCAAATACTACACCCAGATCTTTTTCCTCCACAACCATGGAGATCATAATTATTTGCTTCATTTTCGGATGAGAAATAATACTCTGTGTTTGATGAATGTCCAATTGTGCTGTAGTGACATTTAGGAAGGTTAAGGAAGGATAGCCATGTGTCACACCATTGCAAAGTGGCATCAATGTCTTCTTGCAGAATGGAGGAATCTTCAGATTAGCAGATGGGGCGATAAAGTTTTGTGTCGTCAGCAAAGATACCCAAATAGCTCTGTATACAGTCAGGTAGGTCGTTGACATATATAATAAATAAGATGGGACCGAGCACACTACCCTGCGGGACACCACTAGTGACAGTAGACCACTCAGAGAGTGCTCCACGAACAACCACTCGTTGCTTCCTGTTTGATAAAAAAGCTTTAATCCAATGAAGTATCGAGCCATTAACACCATATGCTTCTAACTTAGTCAGCAAACGTCTTTGGGGAACCTTACCAAAAGCTTTTTGGAAATCTAGGTACACAACATCAACACTAGTTCCATCATTGATACACCTAGTCCAGTGTTCCATAACAGTCAATAGCTGCGTCTCACAAGATCTCCTGCTACAAAACCCATGTTGCTCATTGCAAAAAAAAGTCATTTGCTTGGAAGTAAGACATTATCCTATTTTTAATAATTGACTCAAGCATTCTGCAAAATATTGAAGTAAGGCTGATTGGGCGATAATTGCTAGGAAGATTTGTATCACCTTTCTTATGAATGGCAGTGACTGTTGCTAGTTTCCAGCATGAAGGCTGGAAACTAGCAACAGTCACTGCCATTCATAAGAAAGGTGATTAGATTCTGTTTAGCTTGACAGAGTTGATTCAGCTTGTCACCATACTTGTTTCTTTTGTAGTGTAACTACATACTGCCGGATTTATGCCTATTAGAAAGGCTGAGCCCCAGATTGTACATTCTAAAGTCGAAGTAAGCAAAAACAACTCTCATAGCTATTAGCAAAAACAAGTCATGCATGAATTAAGTTCCCTACTTGATACATCCGAAGATAAACAGCAAGAACCCACAATCGATCTTTATCTTTCTTGGGGTACGGTTGTTTAGCAGCTGGAAGTGCCACCGATAACTTGTACAGCAATGGTAAGCTGCAAGCTTCAATTTGAGAAAGCATTCCGTTCCGTAGTTTAGTCCATCATTCCGTTCCGTTCCGTTCCGTTCCGTAGAATAGACCCCACCTTAAAACAACTTCTAAATATTTCAAAGACAGGTTATCTGTTTTAATAACAACCTGGTTTCAAGTCATAAACAAAAATATGGTGAGTAAAAAAAAGAATAAATAAATAATTATACAACCAAGTACTAAGAATAATACGAAACGCGGTTAAAATTACGTCATAAATAAATAAATAATAATTAATGAGAAAACTACGAGGCCTAGAGACATAAACTAACCGGGGATCGATTCGCCTGTGAACGAAGGCGCAAACGTATAATCGTTGCGCCCGTTCGTGCTGATGACTTGACCATACGTGTAATTCTATATAACGCCCAGTACCACACCCTTACTTAATTACAGATTGCGCGACGGAGAGGATTAGGGAATGTCCGTGAAGTGACTTCAGGAGAGCGAGAGGCCACTTTACAAAAAAAGATTACAAGTAAGTTTTCATGTTTGTAACGTCTCAAGTCTCCATGCCAGCTGCCAGTCACATAAAATATTTAATTAATTAACTATACAAGAAAACATTAAAACACATGCCACACTCTTTACAATACAGTTACATATAAAATACAATAAACAATCTTGTCTTGTGCAGCTGACATGGCGAACTTCCTTTGCGTTTGTGTCAGGCAATTCAATACATGCTCAATCTTTTGTGCCTTCACCTGGCTTAGCTACTAGGTTCTGGCTGGCTTGGCTGTCTTCCTTTATCTGGTTCATCTGACTTGCAGACTCCTGCAGTATTGTGTAACTATCTCCTGCAAGTTGTGTATACATAATTATAGTGTGTCACCCATCACTGTGCCATTGCTACACCACTGATTAACCTTATTTAGCTCTAGTTGATGTTGATACTTTACTGTATATTGGCTAATAATTTTTATCTGTTGATG
Source organism: Dysidea avara (assembly GCF_963678975.1). Classification (NCBI taxonomy): domain Eukaryota; kingdom Metazoa; phylum Porifera; class Demospongiae; order Dictyoceratida; family Dysideidae; genus Dysidea; species Dysidea avara. The sequence continues at coordinate 44,835,491 of NC_089275.1, read as the reverse complement.
TTGCCTATAATGTATTGCTGCATACAATACTGCAATAATGCATAGTTCTCTCCTGTACGTTTTGTATACATAATTACATATACTGTGTACACATCACTGTGCCATTACCACACCAATGATGTACTGGCACTTAGCTACTGGTGGCCTTTAGTTACGATGCCACTATTGTGTTGTATCTGTCACTACTGTGACATATTGAGTTGATTTGGGGATCGTGCCTTCACCACCTAATAGCCTCACTAGGGGGCTGTCACGTTGGTGTATGTACTTGGTTGTATGTGACGCGGTCCTAGATAAATAATAATATTAATAATAAAGTATTTAGATAGTTAATCATAACTAGCTACTTTTACAGCACCAGATTTATTTATATATTTCAAGTTATTTAGCTATCTAATTTGTCAAAATGATAGGGTGGCACCAAAAGGCACAGATGCAAGATTACAGAATTAAATAGCTATGTACAAAAATAGTGTGGTGGTGTTGAGGGTCAGATGGTAGCATATTCACAAAGAAAAAAAAATTAATTGGCTGTTGTGAAAAACCCTGAGTATATGCCACAATAGAAAAATCACCTTTTCACCTCGTATAGGCTATAGTCTGTTTTCTGATATCACAACAGATCACCCCATCAGTTTGAATGCTCTATCTATCACAACAGATCACCCCATCAGTTTGAATGCTCTATCTATCACAACAGATCACCCCATCAGTTTGAATGCTCTATCTATCACAACAGATCACCCCATCAGTTTGAATGCTCTATCTATCACAACAGATCACCCCATCAGTTTGAATGCTCTATCTATCACAACAGATCACCCCATCAGTTTGAATGCTCTATCTATCACAACAGATCACCCCATCAGTTTGAATGCTCTATCTACACCCTAGGTATTCAAGTTTTAGTTTGTTTTATAATTATGTGTAAATTGCATTGTATCTATTGTTGTTTGCATTTTCATTTTCTGAGCATGAATGGGACATAGAAAACCAAGGGTATAGTTTATTACAATGGATTACTTTCTGGAATAATTATAGCATAGCAGACCAGTTATTATTGACCAAGTTACCCTGAAATGCAACTCGATGCAGACTAACTTAATATTATTATTATTTATCATTATTGCCATCAATTAGTGCTATGCAGTCTAGTGGGCAGAGGGAAAATCCCCACAGAGTATTCATGATTACTCCCCTAGGCTATTATCACCTAGCAACCTATTATTAGTACAACCATGCAAATAGTAATACAGCAGCCTTTAGGATTCATCACCTACACCAAACTTCATAATGGTTATAAGCCACATAATTCATTTAGGCTGTCTGAACAATGGAGGTGCCCAGATAATAGAGGTTGCTGGAAAATAGAGGTCTGGATAAGAGAGTAGCTACTGTACTACTGTATTTAAACAACTACGGCCAAGCTGTAAAGATGTCTACAGCCCTATAAGAAGGCAGGGTGAAAAAGTTGTGAAATTGAAGATGGCAGTCAAGAAATGGCTACAATGATGTTACTGCAATGATGTTTAATGATGATAGAGTGATTGTCAAAAATAATTGGCATTAAGATCATTGCAGATATTTCTTGGCTGTCACCTTCATTTCACCACTTTTAAACTTGCTTTTCAGTTTTGAGAGCTGCACACTTTAACACTGTGATTTTTTTTGTTTAGATATCACTTCTGTTTGCTATTGTAAAGCCCCAAGGCTGGTTGGCCGCGGGGCGTGCACCTGGTTACTGTAATTGTTTTGGTTTTGTGTGTCTGTGTCCTTCTACCCATGCATGTGAATAAAAGTTTTGCATTAAAAGTAGCCTGCAGCTATCTGAGAAGTGAAGGCTGTACAGTGCCTTATTAACCTTCTACGTAGGTAAGCGTTTGCTGTCAAATGGCCAACTATTTGTGACAAGTTGAATACTTTATGAATGCCTTTCATAATGGACGATATAAATGTAAAACTTCTTTTTGTGACAGTTCAAGGTGTCGATTTGCGATAATGTAATACAGCTGTGTTGATTAGCTAGCTATCACACTAATTGCCTGTATTTTCTGTAGCTAATTGCAGACACTTCCACTGTATAACAGGTGGAATATAGCTGAAAATGAAGCGCTATGGCCATTTGTGTCTGGATCTCCAAAAAGGGGTCTTATAACCTTTTCCCAAACTTTCAAGTACTAATCACAACTCCTCTTGTGTTTAACCAAATGCCTTAAAATTATTACACTTACAATAGTGGTAGGCTAGGAGAATACTGTGATGGTATTGTGAAGCTGGTTTCTGGTCTACATATTGTCATGAAAAAATGCAACTGAAGCCTCCATGCTCTCTAATATATGGTACTGCTTAAAAGTATTATTGCTGTTCAGGTGATGATGCCCCTTGTTAAAGTACCATCCCCACCAGCTTGTAAAATTCTTTAATTTTTCCTTATATACTTGGATATGATACATTCTTGACTGTTACATTTCAACTTACAGTTGTTAGTGAAAAATCTGCTGTTGGGACTGCAATGGCTGAAGTAATGAAAGAAACAGGTAAATATTGAGACACGATTCTATTACGTATAATACCATGTAGTGCATATAGCTGTCTACATGACAAAGCTTATTGTTTGCAAGTAGATGGGTATATAAGCTACATTAAAAATGGATCCCATGCAGTATATAATATTACATAGCAAGTATTGTGTACAAGTAACTTTATAGTTACAGTGAAACCTCATTAATAGGGCCACCTTTTGGACCCAGGCCCTGTTAGTGCAGTGGTCTTATTAGTGAAAACCTCATTAATCCGGTCATAAACAAAGTGGCCTTATTATCAAGGTTTTCAACAAATCAACACCTGGCTATAGTTGCTGTAACAGCTATATACATATACTACAGGTTTCATCATAATGCATGCACAGAAAGAATTATTCGTTACTTGAAGCATAAAGCTTTTGGCAGGTACTCAGGAGCAACAACTTTTGCAGTGATACATTGACTGTCTGTTCAGCTGGCCTCTCTATTAAAGGAATGTTGTGTTGGTTTTACCTGCATTATGTGGCCACTGGCCTTATTAATATGAGCATAGATTATTGATAATCTATAATATGAGGTGGCCCTATTAATAAAAATTGAATAGTATGGAAGACACATCTGGACATTCTGGGCCTGGCTACTATAACAAAGTGGCCTTGTTAATGAAGTGGCCACTAAGTGAGGTTTCACTGTATCACTATAATATTATTGTGGTCAATGACTATGCATTCACCCAGCTATAGTTGGTTTAAGTATAGTACCAATTTTATGCTATAATTGCACATTACACAGTAAAAACAAACTAGTGAACGTCACTACTAAATGTAGTGAACGTCACTACTAATGTCTGCCACAATACTCACTATTTTTGTGTAGTGACGTTCACTACTAATTTTGTAGTGAACGTCACTACATTGACCACCAAGTAGTGACGTTCACTACAAAAAGTAGTGAACGTCACTACTTAAAAGTAGTGAACGTCACTACTAAAAGTAGTGAGTATTGTGGCAGAGCAATTCACTACTAAATTTTTACAGTGTATAAGCTGCAAGTATATTATGAAATTCTATATATTTCTCATTGTTTTTATCCCAGTATATAGCACTGAATTTTGAATTAGAAATCATCACTTGCATGTTCTAAGCTTATGGAGTTCATACAAAATAGTGTAGGACACCAATAATTCATCAAAATGGTGTGTTCATTTCATCTCATTTATGTCATCTATACTAACCACCTACAGAAGAGCTCATGCATGAAGCTGTATTCAGTAATTTAATTTATGGAATCATAATAATTTACTAGATTTGACAACCACTTTATGTTTGTAACTCTGCCTGTTAATGTATATGTAAATAAAGCTATAGTAGGCATTGATATCTGCACTGTAATGGAATAAAAGAAGTGAATAAACAGGGCAAAGCACAAAAACTTGTCCATGCTCTTACATTGCTTTGTCTAATATAATACTACTCAATAACTGAATGCATCATGTTTGTCGTCTTGTGAATTGCTTTATAATAATTTCATTCCCTAAAATTAAATTGCACAAGTGTATGGTGTAATGGGAAAAGGGGGTGTTTTCAAAAATAAAGATTATTTCAACAAAATAATTATGGATTTTTCATGAAAGTCCTCAGGGGTGCATGTGGGCTGAGGCACCCCCTCCAAACTTTTTTTTATGTGCTATAGGTAGTAGCTACATGCAACACAGGTGCAGTTGCATGTAAAGCATACATGGGCAATGAAAAGATGGAAAGAGCAAGAAGAGAAGAGCTAATCTCTTCTAGGAATCAATAAGAGGTATCAAAGGGGTAAAAACTGCTAATAAAAGCTGCTAAACAATAAAAGCTGCTAAACATCGAAGAACAATCAACTACTCTAATAGAACATCCATCATCCAAATTCTTTAAGCCTTCTCCTAGACTCCTTGAACTTCAGCTTTGAGCTCAAACCATACTGTGCAACATTTATGCTGTGCCCTTACATAAAACCTAGTTTAATATCATTGCTAAACAATGATTTCACTTAACTCACTATGCTTATAGATTCAGTAAATATTATTATTGTCAAATCTGATCTCAGAAAGTAATCATGCAAAATTTTCCTGTGAGGGCATGCCCCAAGACCCCCTAGATAAAGCATGCTCCTCATGCTGAGTGTGCTTCTCACACTGCACTACTAACCAGTTGCCAGCCCCTTCAGCATCCCCCTTAAGAAATCCTCCACTTCCTGTATACTCGTATCTCTTTGAAATAACTCTTTGAGTACACAAGTGGATATTGACCAACACTATGCATTAGTAAAAGTTGCCGGTTCATGGCAAACACCATGAGATAAATCTTGCATTACTATGTGTACCTAAACATTGTGACTGAAAGTCATTCGTGTGTGCATCAAGAGACGTACGGGTAACTAAAGCATAACGAAATGATGTTTTTAAAAATGTGTGGACATCAGAAGTTTTCTAACATCATATTATGTCATAAAGGACATTTCTTGTGTATTACTTCTATTATGCAGGTTTAATGTTAGCATTAACAAATTGTGATAAGCACCATACACAGTAAGTCATGTTGTATTTATACAGTAACTATCGATGTAAGTATCTACTTGGTATTCAGAATGGGTCTCTGTTGTAAAACTGGAGCGGAATTTGGTGCTTATTACAAAACTTTAGAGAAGTACAAGAGTGAAATGAAAAGGTAAGAGTATAGCCTGTGTTTCTACTCTTGTCACTGTGTCTCTGCTCTCTCTTTAGTTTTCAATGTTTCTGTCACTTTGATGATGACATGTATGTCAATGTACCAGAATTGAGTAATCTCTTGCAACAATATGATCCAGGGAAACCATATTATATTGGATCATCAGACGATCCTAAATATATTGTGAGTACATTATTGTGTGTCTGTAGTTAGGTACCTGCAGAAAATGCCAGAATGGGAGTAAATAGCAGTAAATGGAATAATGAAGTGATTAATTAAAATCTAATCCAAAACAGCCAAGCTGTAAAAAAAGGGTGCGGCCCTCAGAAAGGCTATGGTGAAAAAAGATGTGAAATCCAAGGTGGCGGCCAAGAAATGGCTGTGATGGTAGGTTAATGGTAAAAATTTTAATAATGACAATTCAGGTAAATTTTGTGAAGCGGCACAAAAATTCACCTGAATTGTCGTTATTAAAATTTTTACCATTAACCTACCATCACAGCCATTTCTTGGCCGCCACCTTGGATTTCACATCTTTTTTCACCATAGCCTTTCTGAGGGCCGCACACTTTTTTTACAGCTCGGCTGTTTTGGATTAGATTTCATTTCTTTTTGTATTTGTATACCCCAAAGCCGGCCTATGGCCAGCTTTGGGACTTTTTTAACCTATGTTTTTTTTCTTTACTACAGGAAGAAGAAAAGATGAAGTAGATGTACTTTAAATATTTTATCAGTAAATGTACAAATTATATATATAATACATATGGGACCGGATTTGCGAAAAGGGGCCTTCCACACACATCCAATTTGCCAACTTTGACAATTGATAACTTCAGATTGGAAAGAGCTATTGCCTTGAAATTTGGGCAGTGGTGATTTCTTTGCAGCTGAACTCTCCACATGATGATTTCTTTGTAGCTGAACTCTCTACAAGGTAATTTCTTCTAGCTGATCTCTCTACAGGGAGATTTGTTTGTAGCTGAACTATCTACAAGGTAACTTCTTCTAGCTGATCTCTCTACAGAGTGATTTGTTCGTAGCTGAATTCTGTACAGGTGATTTGTTTGCAGCTGAGCTCTTTACAAAATGGTTTCTTTGTAGCTGATCTCTCTACAAAGTAACTTCTTCTAACTGATCTTTCTACAGGGTGGTTTGTAGCTGAACTATCTACAATGTAATTTCTTCTAGCTGATCTCTCTACAGGGTGATTTGTTTGTAGCTGAATTCTGTACAGGTGATTTGTTTGCAGCTGAGCTCTTTACAGAATGGTTTCTTTGTAGCTGAACTCTCTACAAAGTAACTTCTTCTTTCTACAGGGTGATTTGTTTGTAGCTGAACTATCTACAAGGTAATTTTTTTCTAGCTGATCTCTCTACAGGGTGATTTGTTTGTAGCTGAATTCTGTACAGGTGATTTGTTTGCAGCTGAGCTCTTTACAGAATGGTTTCTTTGTAGCTGAACTCTCTAAAAGGTAACTTCTTCTAACTGATCTTTCTACAGGGCAATTTGTTTGTGGCAGAATTTTATACAGGGTGATTTCTTTGCAGCTGAACTCTCTACATGGTGGTTTCTTTGTAGCTGAACTCTCTACAAAGTAATTTCTTCTAGCTGATCTCTCTACAGGGTGATTTGTTTGTAGCTGAATTCTGTACAGGTGATTTGTTTGCAGCTGAGCTCTTTACAGAATAGTTTCTTTGTAGCTGAACTCTCTACAAGGTAACTTTTCTAGGGTGATTTGTTTGTAGCTTCACTCTCTACAAGGTAACTTCTTCTAGCTGATCTCTCTACAGGGAGATTTGTTTGTAGCTGAACTCTCTACAGGTGATTTGTTTGAAGCTGAACTTTCTAAATGATGGTTTCTTTGTAGCTGAACTCTCTACAAGTTAACTTCTTCTAGCTGATCTCTCTACAGGGTGATTTGTTTGCAGCTGAGCTCTTTACAGAATGGTTTCTTTGTAACTGAACTTTCTACAAGGTGACTTCTTCTAGCTGATTTTTCAATAGGGTGATTTGTTTGTAGCTTCACTCTCTACAAGGTAATTTCTTCTAGCTGATCTCTCTACAGGGTGATTTGTTTGTAGCTGAATTCTGTACAGGTGATTTGTTTGCAGCTGAGCTCTTTACAGAATGGTTTCTTTGTAGCTGAACTCTCTAAAAGGTAACTTCTTCTAACTGATCTTTCTACAGGGCAATTTGTTTGTGGCAGAATTTTATACAGGGTGATTTCTTTGCAGCTGAACTCTCTACATGGTGGTTTCTTTGTAGCTGAACTCTCTACAAGGTAACTTCTTCTAGCTGATCTCTCTACAGCGTGATTTGTTTGTAGCTGAACGATCTACAAGGTAACTTCTTCTAGCTGATCTCTCTACAGGGTGGTTTTTTTGTAGCTGAACTCTCTAAAAGGTAACTTCATCTAAGTGATCTTTCTACAGGGCAATTTGTTTGTGGCTGTATTTTCTACAGGGTGATTTCTTTGCAGCTGAACTCTCTACATGGTGGTTTCTTTGTAGCTGCACTCTCTACAAAGTAATTTCTTCTAGCTGATCTCTCTACAGGGTGATTTGTTTGTAGCTGAATTCTGTACAGGTGATTTGTTTGCAGCTGAGCTCTTTACAGAATGGTTTCTTTGTAGCTGAACTCTCTAAAAGGTAACTTCTTCTAACTGATCTTTCTACAGGGCAATTTGTTCGTGGCAGAATTTTATACAGGGTGATTTCTTTGCAGCTGAACTCTCTACATGGTGGTTTCTTTGTAGCTGAACTCTCTACAAGGTAACTTCTTCTAGCTGATCTCTCTACAGGGTGATTTGTTTGTAGCTGAACTCTCTACAAGTTAACTTCTTCTAGCTGATCTCTCTACATGGTGATTTGTTTGTAGCTGAATTCTATATAGGTGATTTGTTTGCAGCTGAGCGCTCTTTAAATAATGGTTTCTTTGTAGCTGAACTCTCTCAAGGTAACTACTTCTAGCTGATGTCTTTACAGGGTCACTAGTTTGTAGCTGAATTCTCTACATGGTGGTTTCTTTGTAACTGAACTCTCTACAAGGTAACTTTTTCTAGCTCATCTTTCTACAGGGTGATTTATTTGTAGCTGAATTCTTTACAGGTGATTTGTTTGCAGCTGAGCCCTTTAAAGAATGGTTTCTTTGTAGCTGAACTATCTACAAAGTAACTTCTTCTAGCTGATGTCTCTACAAGGTCACTAGTTTGTAGCTGAGCTCTCTACATGGTGGTTTTTTTTGTAACTGAACTCTCTACAAGGTGACCTCTTCTAGCTGATCTTTCTACAGGGTGATTTGTTTGAAGCTGAACTCTCTACAAGGTAACTTCTTCTAGCTGATCTCTCTACAGGGAGATTTGTTTGTAGCTGAACTCTCTACATGATGGTTTCTTTGTAGCTGAACTATCAACAAGGTAACTTCTTCTATATAGCTGATCTCTCTACAGGGTGATTTGTTTGTAGCTGAATTCTGTACAGGTGATTTGTTTGCAGCTGAGCTCTCTACAGAATGGTTTCTATGTAGCTGAACTCTTTACAAGGTAACTTCTTCTAGCTGATGTCTCTACAGGGTCACTAGTTTGTAAATGAATTCTCTACATGGTGGTTTCTTTGTAACTGAACTCTCTACGAGGTAACTTCTTCTAGCTGATCTTTCTATAGGGTGACTTGTTTGTAAACGAATTCTCTACATGGTGGTTTCTTTGTAGCTGAACTCTCTACATTGTGGTTTCTTTGTAGCTGAACTCTACAAGGTGATTTCTTCTAGCTGAATTATCTCTTTCTATAGTTGCATGAATTCCCTACAAGGTAACTTCTTCTAGCTGATCTCTCTACAGGGTGAATTGTTTGTGGTTGATCTCTCTACAGGGTGACTTGTTTGTAGCTGATCTCTATACAGGTTACTTGTTTCTAGCTGATCTCTTGAATTCTCTTCGGGTGACTGCTCTATTAGGATGACTGCTCTATTAGGATGACTGCTCTATTAGAGTATCTCGATCTCGCACTTGCTACACTAAGTTGGATTTCGTGTTATAACTCCGTGGTTTTAAGTCTGATTCTTCTACACCATTGAAGAGCCTTTCTAAGATGATAACTCCATCTGTACAGCGATTTTCAAAGCATTACCCCAAGCGGTTTACCTGGTAGGCGTGGCGAGCAGTCGTTTTTTATTAGCTAATCTCGATTGCGTAATTGTTACACACTGTTGGTTTTTTCGTTGTATCTTCCTGGTTTTTAGCTCGATTTCTTTCAAACCACAAAAGGTTTGAGGTTCAATAGTTAACCTATTCTAGGGTCCGCAACGTGAAAAATGAAGCTGCAAGAAACAAATCCCCGACTATCGTAGTATGTTACCCTTAGTGCCCCATCACTAATACCACCCTTGGTTTGGAACTGAGTTCCCTTGTTGGAGAGACACGCGGATTTTAATATCTCACATGATTGATCTTTATTTCGTGCGCTCCAAAGAAGACGTCCAGAGCTCCCAGATTCTGAGTGTGATATCAAGTGTTGTTGGCCTACCAAACCATGCATAGAAGTGAGTAAAACTTTGCCTGTGTTTTCCACGGAGGCTAAATTTCTGCGGATGGGTCGAGACAATTTTTCGTTCGACGTGCTCTACCAACCAAGAGAAGAGAAGCCAATCCTATCACATAAGATGGTAATGAAGTTGGATGTATAAGCATTCTACACACCAAGTTTGAAAGAGCTGCGACCTTTGTAACCATCTGGCTGGCAGAGATGAAATTTTCAGTGCAATGATTTTCAATGATTTTGGTGGGTTGCCTTCTTCCTACTGTTACAAACTGTCTTCCATAGGAGCTTTAAATCAGGGGAAAATCCAGAAGAACGTCTGAGGTTTCTAAGAAGTGGTCAAATCCTTGACTTTTGAAATTAAAAGGTCATTGGAAGCTACTACTCTAATAGAACATTCAGTATTCTATTAGAACAACCATGTAGTTACTACATTTACCATCTGCTTTAGGTTGTGTCAATTGAAGATTGGACATTTAAATCTTGATATTTTAACCTTGTGGTGATGCAAGCAATGCAGTGTCCAGGATGCTGGAGAGTCTAATAGTATTTGAAATCCATTCATTTGTTATGAAGTAATCATTTTACATCAGCTGGAGCACTTTATTGCAGGACCAGCTCATTAACCTCACATTTTACATACCTGGTTTTCTATACGAAAATTAACAACAATAATAATGAATCTTGTGCAACTGCCTAAACTAATAACAACTCAGTAATGCAGGTATAGCCATAATACTCTAATGCCGCTGTGTATATGGCCTATGAGTTTGTGAAATTATTGATTCGTGAAATTATTGATTCGTGACTAAGGTAGAGGTAAAGCTCCACAGTTTTATCTGTCAATGTGTTCTATTAGAGTAGTTTATTACTTTATAGGTATGGTAGACCAATAGATTACACATGTTTTTGCAGTGACCTTTTATCATGTTTTGCACAGGTAGTGAAAATAGGGCAGGGAACCACAGGCCATGGTCCCCCAGTTTTGGTGGTCAATTCTTGCAGCAAAAGATCAACATGCTCTTAATCATTCTAATAGAGCAATCACAAACTGTTAGTAGCTGCTTAATTTTTAAAATGACACCCAAAGTACTGTCTCAGAGCCCTGGGGCATGCATCCAGATGGAATCTGCATCTGTATGGGCTAATTAAAGAACTTTTTGCATTCAATTGCAAGTAGGCTTGAGTCAAATATGCTTAAAATTTTGCCCAAAATGCTTTCAGAAATTTCCCTAAATTTTCACCTATTATGCTCATCAGATGTTCCCATTATGCTTGCATTATGCTCTTAGGTTAGCAACAATTCTGACAATTATCTTTGAACATTTTAATCAGTGAATGCTCTATTAGAGTATTTAACTAAAAGTAACTGTTCTATTAGAGAGTATCAATCTACAATGCATTTGAGTGCTCAGCTTGCAGCATCCATGTACTGACTACTCTATTGGAGAGTATCAATCTATTTTCATGGAATTAAGCTCCATAGCTTGAAATTTTCACCTAATATGCTAGCATTGTGCTGGCATAGTACTCCAGCCTATTATGCTTTTTATTATGCTAGCATATTTGGCACAGGCCTAATTGCAAGTACTTTGTAAGGAGATGTGCATAGTTGAATAGTTCCTTGAACACATTAGTGAATTTTATTGTCCAAAGAATACATTTATCCTGTTGCATTGATTTCTGCTTGTCACAGGCCCACATGTATTGGACTGCTCTGTGTAACAACACCCGTTCAAAATAACAAACTTATCTTGAAAATACTCATCAATCTGCAATGTTATCTGCTTTATAAAGCCAAATTTCTGTTCATCTAGATCTATTAATTTTGCATCTCTGCCTATGCATTGTTTCCCTTACCATATCAATGATTGGTCGTTCCATTGATTGTTGAGTGCAGTTGTATGAAGCTGTCATCGAAGTTAATAAATGCATGGCTAGAGCAGACTAAAACGTAGCATTACAAATCATTTGGGGTATCAATTCAGCCAACTAGTTTGTAAAGAAATAATTGGCTATAAGCTTGTGCAATATTTTGAGTATTGATGGATGAGAAACTGATGATTGAGTTTATGTGACCTTATTTAAGCATATGGTCATGCACATGTATGATTTGGTTACTGTAAACTACATGTGTGTGTATATAATGTAATAGACTAATCACACAATTGTTCTTGAAGTGACCTACAACATCCGGGTAGGTTAATGTACAAGTATGTGGTACACCTCACTATATAGCTTAATAGGATGTGGGAAATGTATGCAGGAGCTGGAATAAGAAATGAAAGACCTGGCAGTTTGTCTACTTATTGAGCACAATGCAACTAGTGAATGTAGATAATTATTATAGAGTTAATTATGAAGGAGTCATTGCAGTGATAAACGTGCTTACTTATGCTCATAATTATAAATTTAGCATGTGCTTATTGTGCTACACTTGAAAGTTGTTAACACAACTTTATGGTAAAACAGTCTATTCCTCAGGGGCAGCAGAGAAGGGGGCTGCAACCCCTGTGAAAAAATTATGGGGGCTTAGCCCCCTGTAGCTGTGATGGAGAGCCCAGCTAAATAACATCAATAATTTAGATACTATAATAGAGCAGTCAAGATTGAAGTATATACTCTAATAGAGCAGTCACAGTATTCTTAGAGGAGCAGTGTAGCAAGCTACGTATATGTATGTAGTTATAAATAAGGAGATATAGTCTAGTTGGTGGAGGGCAACTATTGTCAGCAGGTAGTGACCTTTTTTGGTATTCAACTTACAGCTAGACCATGGCATCATCAATCTAGACCGGTACCCCAGCCCCTCCCCTCCCCTTAAATAATGTCTGCCCTTGCTATTCCTGTATTAAAATCATACTGCCAATCATTCCATGAACTATCATTAGATTGACAGCTATCATGGATGATTCAGCTTTGGTGACTGCTTTCCAAAGTAATGTGAGTGAGATGATGAGTGTGCAACCTAGAACACAGGGAAGTGCAACACTGTTGATCCTAGCATGAGATCAACTACATGGCAGGGGACTGGGATTCCATCCTAGAACACTTTTGTGCTTTAACACCTTGATTGAGAGTGTTAATGACAAAATGGAAATTGTTTTAAAGTATATACCACATTGTTTCAAATGAAACTATAACTAGATGCACTCCTACAATTATAGCGTTTGGATAAAAATGTAACTACACATGTCAACAATTAGTGAAAACTAGCAGCGATTCTATCATCATGTACATTGCAGGATGTCTGGGATGCCATCCCTGGAGGACTACTTTACTTGTACATAAAACACCCAACCACACTGCATGAGGATGTCAAAGTGCACAATATGCACCTCAAACATTGCAAATTATACATAATTATGTTCTTCAGTATGATTTAAACTATAGCCTTTTCCCTAAACATTGAAGAAGTTGCTAGCTAGCTAGGTTATGCAGGATTATTGACATACCGATACACAAGGTTTTTGATCTGTATCTATATTCTATACAATAATATTATAATGACTGTGCAACTTTTATTAACTAAACAACTTGTCTACAGCTGTTCAATTGACACAACCAATAGTAGATGGCAAATGTAGTGACTATACATGGTTGTTCTAATAGAGTGAATGTTTTATTAGAGTAGTAGCTTGCAATGGCCTTTTAACTTTACAAGTCAAGGATTTGACCACTTCTTAGAAGCCTCAGATGTTCTTCTGGATCTTCCCCTGATTTAAAGGTCCTAGGAAGACAGTTTGTAACAGTAGGAAGGAGGCAACCCACCAAAATCATTGAAAATCATTGCACTGAAAATTTCGTCTCTGCCAGCCAGATGGTTACAAAGGTCGCAGCTCTTTCAAACTTGGTGTGTAAAATACTTATATATCCAACTTCATTACCATCTTATGTGATAGGATTGGCTTCTCTTCTCTTGGCTGGTAGAGCACGTCGAACGAAAATTGTCTCGACCCATCCGCAGAAAGTCAGCCTCCGTGGAAAACACAGGCCAAGTTTTACTCACTCCTATGCATGGTTTGGTAGGCCAACAACACTTGATATCACACTCAGAATCTGGGAGCTCTGGACGTCTTCTTTGGAGCGCACGAAATAAAGATCAATCACGTGAGATATTAAAATCCGCGTGTCTCTCCAACAAGGGAACTCAGTTCCAAACCAAGGGTGGTATTAGTGATGGGGCACTAAGGGTAACATACTACGATAGTCGGGGATTTGTTTCTTGCTACTTCATTTTTCACGTTGCGGACTCTACCTATTCACCCACCGATTTTCAGCTTCTTCCCATACGCGGTTTACCCTGTAGGCGTGACAACATATTGGTGTTATTTTTCGTGAATAATCGCTCATAACTCTTTGCCTGTTTATCATATTCCAGCCAAAGTTGGTACCGAGATGCGCCTTTATATCCCCCTTCTGTGTGCCAAATTTCAAGGCAATCGGATATGGCGTGCGAGTTTTATAGCAGTTTCTGTAAGTGTGCGACAAGAAAAAGAAAAATAAGAAGAAAAAAAAACGAAGAAACTGAGCCAATTTTTGAAGTCGCATATCTCGGGAACGCGCGAAGCGATTTCGCTCAAATTTGGAATGTGGAGTGCTGCAGTTGGGGGCATGTCCACAGCAAAAATCGTCTTGTTTCATCAAGGAAGCACAGAGCTACGGAGGTGCGAAAATTGCGTTTTCTTTCTTCCTGTCAATATACTCACGGGTGTTACGCGCCGGCTTCTTGGGCCGCACGACACACTACCGTGTGTCTTGATTCATACATTTTACTTATATAAAAGTCTTTTGGAGAGCACTGATACTCTAATAAAGCATTCACTACCCTAATTAAGTTTATAGTCGCTCAAATGTACTGTAAGTAAGGTGAATTCTCTACTAGAGTATCTTAATATTTGCACTCAATAACAATTGCATCTACAACAGCAGAAGTAAACATGTAATTAGCTGTATCATAGCAGGAAACTTTAGGGAATAATTTCAGGTGCATGAAGAAAAATAAGACTTGCTAAAAAGAACAAGGAGACTTAAAAGCATATTCTGTGGGTCCCTATCTGTAGTATCGGCCTACCATACAGTGTACATGTACTTCTGTGCAGGGCCGCCCAGAGAAATTAAGGGGCCCAGGGTAAAGAGTTAAAGTGGGGCCCTTCACCCAAGTTGTAAGGTGAAGACCAAAACAAACAAAAAAAAAGGTCATAACCTGCTGGCAATGACAATAATTACCCAGTACCAACCACATCTCCTTATCTATAAGCTTGCTACACTGCTCCTCTGAAGAATACTGTGACTGCTCTATTAGAGTATTTAGATCTGACTGCTCTATTAGAGTATATCGATCTTTTAAACAGGTATTCAGGGGGCCCTTCATGGGGCCTCCTGGGGCCCCTTTCAGGCTGGGGCCCGGGGCAAAATGCCCCAGTTGCCCTCCCCTGTGGGCGGCCCTGCTTTTGTGTTTCATAAATTTGTTAGCATACTGTCACAAGTGCTGCAATTAAAAAACTGCAAGAAGCAAACATTGTAAGTGAATATATATTGTTTATGGCTGCTGCGTGACTTCCTCTTCTGTCTACAGCCTCTATTGAATAAGAATTATCAGCTTTGTTCTGGTGCAGCTTACTGCATTAGTCACCCACTAATGATGGAGTTGAAACAGTTTTTCAAGTATGTGTGTTCTCACATTGTACATACATATTATGTACCACTTAGCGTAGGCATTCAAAAAAGCACTGCTTGGAGTATAACTTGCATATTGGCAAGGCAGTATCTACATAGGAAGGTGGTTTGCTCATAGCTTTGATGTCCATTCAGCTCAAAGATACGAAACATTATATTCAACAGCACAAAGCTTTATATTGTGGGTACACCTCAGGCATAAAATACTAGGTATTGACAACCAGCTACTATGCAATAAATCAGCATTCTTGGAATTTGAAAACAAATTGGACAGACAGGTCAGACTATGAGTTATTCAAGAGACATAATGCAATATTAGTAGCTATCAAGATAATGTGCCAAAATATTATGAAGGTATCGCCCATCGCTAGTCTCAGTAGCTGACACATTGATGTCAGTGGTGGGTAGAAATATGAATCCACACATCGTATAAATGATTATTTTAGTAATCATCCATCATACATAGAATACAGTTCATGAATAATCAACTACTCAAAACTTAGCAACTACATGCACTGAGCTGGCTAAACATCTAAAATTAACTCCCACAATGTTTTTTTTGTACAAGATGTTGCATCATACTTACCAAGATAACAGCATATATAACACATTGTGCTTATTACAGTGTATCTTGGTATCATTTTTGCACATTGATATCAGTAAAAAGAATTGAATTTCTTGATAGTATTGAAATATTTCCCACTCCTAATTGAGACCACAGAGTAACAGAATGAAGAGTGCTACGTTGGTAACTTATAGTCTTAAGTACTTTTCTT
The DNA here is from genome assembly GCF_963678975.1 of Dysidea avara. Taxonomy (NCBI): domain Eukaryota; kingdom Metazoa; phylum Porifera; class Demospongiae; order Dictyoceratida; family Dysideidae; genus Dysidea; species Dysidea avara. Next base: position 44,819,274 of record NC_089275.1, on the reverse strand, counting down.
AATGTATATGGTACAAAATGGTAAAATTGAAAACTCGCTCCCACAATTGTAAGTTTACTAACATGGTACTGTATGTTGAACCATAATGACATAAATAATGTTCTGAGAGCAATTAGTCCACATCAATCATTAGATACTAGTATCTCTTTGGAGTGGGTATTCAAAGGTGCATACCGCTCAAGGTTTAACTAATATATCTCCCAAGCAATATTTTTGATACCCAACCACTGCAAAGATATGGTATATGCTTTGATCTGATAGGACTATAAGTTACTAACCTACTATAGTACTACACTATCGTACTACAGTACTACACTATCATACTACTAGTTTTAACCCTCAGTATTGCTCAAACTACTCAAGGCTGGTTTTAGCAGATGTCTTTTCTAGGTGGTGTGGAGAGCTTGAATGCATTGTGAAGGGCCTAGCTTGGCAAGAATCAGTAGTTTACTGGTGGATGGCCTGATAATGTTGCATAGCCAGACATTTTTCAGCTGATTTTGCTACATATCAGCCACTAAGAAGGCAGCACAGCCCTGTAATTTTGTGTCTGGACTTCAATTGTGGTCTGCCTCCGCCACCCCCATCCTCCTCCCCTTTGTAAGCACTCATGATACTACTTCGATTGTTCAACTGCTCAGATTTTCTTTCTTATTTGGCAGGAAACTCTACAAGCAACTACAAAGTACTTGAAGTAGTCTGAAAGGTAAAAGATGGATACATCTCTTGTGTAAATTTCACATGTGTGCTCGCTATCCTTGGCAAGTTATGCTGACTTGAATTCTTTAAGCTGTTTATCTCAGAACTTCTAATGTGCAATTTGGATCGCTTTTCCAAATCCAGTCACATATGTAAAGATCGCTGTGACTCAACGTCAGTATTTTACTTACTGTAATACAGTAAGTTACTTTCTGTCCCAAAAGTGAAGGAAGTAGCTGAATAGTACAAAAACTTTAAAAAGCTCAATCCCATAATTGTAAGTTTATTAACACTTTGTGTTGAAACATATATATGTAACAATGTTTATGTCACTCTGCCTTTGCTATTAAAACCACAACACAATCGATCATCGGATAATAGCATATAAAGCAAGCAGTATGTCAGTTCTTTCACCTAATAGGTGAGCATGCTCCGAGGGATATACCACAACTGCTCAGGATTTGCTGATATGTACACATCATATACATCACCAAATTCCTTACACCTGTGATACATTTAACTATTACATATTGCACAGTTACAGTAGGTGTGTGCACGTATATCATATCAACTCATTCCTGGCAATCATCAGGCTTCTTTGATGTCCTTTGCTATCTCTCTCTTTACTCTACACACTCTAACTATCTTATTACAGTGGAACCTCAGTTATCTGAACCCTTTGGGACCAGGGATGGTCCATAAGTCTGAAAAGTTTATATCTCTGAAACTGTGTATAAATAACCTTAAAAGAGCATTTTAAAATATTATCAACTACCCTAATAGAACAGTCACTACTCTAATAGAGCAGTCATTTCCATAGTTCGGTTAATTGAGAATCCGGATAACTGAGGTTCCACTGTATTATGGTTGCAATTCCCAAGATCAATTGTAAAAAAGATTTTGGCAGTACTGTAACAGTATACAGTGGAAGTTCTTTGAAAATTAGACAATTAGTTAGTAGGTTAATAAGTTTCCTATACTGCTTAATACTGGACACTTGCTTGATGCTTAACTATTGTGTGTTTAATAGATTCTGAGCCATTAATGGTGAAAGTGTATTCATACATGCCTATCATTTATTTATTGATATAATTATTCATGGGAGTACTGAGATGCATTATAATCTGTGCTATTAGCTCAGAGGTCTGCAAAGAGCATATAGTTGGGGGATGCCATTACAGTACATTATGTGAATAGCCACGATAATTTACATGCAATATTAGAAAACGTGCTAAAGTATTGGTTGCAATCTCAAGGCACATGGATGTATGAATTATTTTAACACGCCCTCAGTAATGGTTGGTAAAGACTGAAGTAACAGTGAAGGATGGATGATTGCTAACTTTGTAAACGAAAGCTATATTTTATATGTGAGTGCTGTAAGTAAAGCCACCAAGAAGTTTCAGGTCAAATGCATGATTCACCCTATGAGCCAGATTTAGCCACAAGACTAGTTACACAGGATATAAGGTACTTAACCATATGTGACCAAAACCGTTCCAAATCACACATCAGGCAAAACCAAACTAACACCACCAGTGGATAGCTACACTATTGTACTACTAGTTTTGACTCTCAGTACTACTCAAACTACTTGAGGCTGGTTTTAACAGGCATCTTTTCTGGGTGGTGTGGAGAGCTTGAATGGCAGTTTCAGGCCTTGTGAAGGACCTGGCTTGGCAAGCACTGGTGGATAGCCTGATATACAAGGCCGGAGGAGACGGTCCGGTTGGTCAGGCCTGAGCCGGACCAATAATCTGGAGTTGAACCAACTAGCTGACCAACTCGAACTACATTACTCTCATGCAATCTTTGGACGATCACATCTACATGTAGCTACGTACATTTTACAGGTGCTATTGAAAATGCATGATACGAGTAGTTACCTAGTTTCTCAGCCTAACTAAAGCACAGAACTACACGTATAGTACCTCCAAATACCTTACAGTACAGCATAGCATTCGTATCGTTTTGTACAGAAATGATTGTGGGTTCTACGTACAGTATCACGTGTGCTGACAGTTGGCATTTATCACGTGTAAGGCAGGTGCCTTCTTTGATTCTAAACCAGTACACTTATATCACAATTCAATCTTCATAAAATATTCATCAGCATTCCTTGGCTTGTCTCTCTTGGCTTCTTTTACTGGGCGAAGGGCTGGCAGTGACAAAAAACTCATTCCGCGGCAAGAAGCTGTACACCCATACATTACATGGTGGCCATCTGGATGAGATGTTGAATAGAAATCACTCCTCTTCAACTACCCACTCGTCCTGTCGAGATACCGAGCAAACTCTCAGTCTCACCCACATCGCGCCATTTTCGAATACTGATTGGTCTCGTGACTGTCCACCAGTATATTTACGTGATGATCCGTTCACTTCATACAAACCAGTATAGTAGTATACTGTATTTTTGTAGCTGTGTAGCTTTTTATTGTAGCTGTGTGAATTCACTGTATAGTAATTATATCCTAGCTAAGGCCCCTATTTGGTGATTACTAGTTTCTCATCCACCGCCCGCATCCATTTTAGGCTACCGCATGGTAAGCCATTATTTACTCTGTGCATGCCATGCTCAGAAGAACATGTGATACCAAACCGTCACTCAGTGTATGTTGTTTCCTTGGCAAATTACTGCAGTGGATTCTATTTTCGACTGTTTTTCTAGCTGCTATAGCTTGATATAGCACGATTGCAACTAAAAACCAATGTTAATTTGTGGGAGGAAAGAAGACAAGGTCTGTACATCAGTGTATTAATATTATAATGGCCTAATGGTAATGCCCTCCTGCCCGCATCATAATAATTAGAAAGACTGGATGAGAAACTAATAATCACCAAATAGGGGCCTAAAGGGGGCCATGCTACATGGGTTCCCTGTGAAATTTTGGGGGAAAGCTGCAAGTTGCTAGCTAGCTTTACTTTAAAATTTAGCATCAATTTTAAATTTTAAGGCATTTTCAAGCCTTTAAATTGCAAAAATTCTGCAGCTCCTGGGGGGGTTGCACCCCTAGACCCCCCTTGAACTTCTAATTGATAGTTATAACTAAATGGACCTATACAGCAAGTTTCATGCTGTGTCCCCTGTATGTCAGGTCTACAATTATACATAGTATAGAAAGTCTGAAGAACAACAGATAGGCTTGAGCATATTTATATAGCTAGCTAGCAGTGAAATATCACTAAAATTGCATATCTGAGTGTCTAATTTTCAAAAATTTCCTGTGGGGGCATGCCCTCAGACCCCCCTAGAATGCTCGTGCTTCGCACTTCGCAGATGCAACAGCTCCTCTCTCATTGGCATGTATATAGTAGCAATTTCAACATTATAGTCAATGGCCTGACCAACTCAATTTTCCCTCCTCCGGCCCTGCACTCAGATTACTTACCTCATCCACGGCTGTTTCTACTGTAGGCTCGGAAAAAGCGACTGGTTTTCTTACAATTATACTAGCCATGGCAACTATGTGTCCTCACGTGACTAAATAATCGCGCTCGTTAAATCACTGCACGTGAATAACACATAGCGATTGGACAAATCCGATTTTGAGCATATGTCATATTGTGCTTAAAGGCGTGGAGTATATTAGAAAACAAGGTGGAGTATATGAGATTTATTACCCACCCAAAACAGCCTAAATAGAGTCTAACTGCAAAATATACAAAACTTACGTCCCTCAAAATTTTTATTTGTGTTCAGTAGATTGTTTGGAAATCATTACATAAGGACAATATTCTGGCAGCACTGGAATCTCAATCCAACCACATTTGTATACTGTAAAACCTGCTAATGTATTATTGTGTGTAGCCGCACATTCTCAGCATAGCTGTTAATGTGTTCATGTGCGTGTATCAGTTTGAGTGTAATGTACATGTGTGGCTATGACATGTGTGCACAATGTTCCTTACAGGTGCATGTGTGTGCATGTGTGTGTCCTGTGTGAGTGCTTGCGTGCATGCGTGTGTGTGCAGTGTGTGTGTGTGTGTGTGTGTGTGTGTGTGTGTGTGTGTGTGTGTGTGTGTGTGTGTGTGTGTGTGTGTGTGCATGTGTGTGTGTGTGTGTGTGTGTGTGTGTGTGTGTGTGTGTGTGTTGGTGTGTGTGTGTGTGTGCAGTGTGTGTGTGTGTGTGTGTGTGTGTGTGTGTGTGTGTTGGTGTGTGTGTATGCGTGCGCGCATGCGCGCGTGTGTGTGTGTGTGTGTGTGTGTGTGTGTGTGTGTGTGTGTGTGTGTGTGTGTGTGTGTGTGTGTGTGTGTGTACCTTTTTGCTCACTAATAGGATGGGTTGAGCAATACCATTGCAGATGTGCCTAATATAAAACATTTTATATGTTTTGGCTCAATTTCAGTGGTATTGCTCAAACCACACAATGTACTATATCTCTGGCAGAAAATGGATAACACAACCATTGAAGTTTGTGACCCATTGACCCAGCAGAACTTTTGTACATGTACCAAACCTCCCTTTTACTGTATGTTCACCTTCCACTATATATTATCACCATAATTATGATGTAATCTCATCTGCGAAAGGCGTCTTATAGCCTTTCCAAATTTCCAAGTTTGACGTGTTGTAATTCATCATGTGTTTAACCTATTGTCTTAAAATTACATCCAGAAATATAGCTATGTTAGGAGTGTAAAGTAACCAAATTTCAGGCTGGTACCATTTTCACAAGGCATGTTATGGATTGCCAAGTACAATACGAAAGGCTATAAACCCCTTTTCACAGATCCGGTCACATTAGCCTTTATTGAGCACAACATTCCTTAGTGTGCAACATTCCTTGGTATGCTAACACACTGTTTACTAGATCTAATGTAAACTATACTGTATTGTATAGTACTACAGTTAACACAATAGCATTGTATCTAGAATGACTAGATGAAGAGGGTGGCACACATTATAATTAGAGTGCTGTGTCTATCTAATGAAAATCCGATTGAATAGTTGTCTACGATATTGATAATAATGCTGCGGAATTTAACCTGCATGTATTCTGTGACATGTAATAGCACCTATTTTATGGATTTCGTAACATTGTCAATATAACATTACATGGATAGTGAATGCTATTATATTTAATTTAATGTAGAGTGACAGATGTGTACAAAATTAGTGATTAAAAGATTACATCATGCTGTGCATTCATAAGGATTTGCATGGTTTTGTGGTTGAAAAGTTAGCTGACTGAGTTTCCACATTTGGAAATTGTTTGTGGTATGAAGCATGCTAACTGTTCAGAGTTTCCACATTTGGAAACTGCTAATATATGAGTCAGGGCTGTAGCCAGACTTTTATCTGCCTGGGTAGGTTCTTTTAGAAGAAAAGTGGACCTTTTTGAGGCCCTTTTTATATATATGGATTACATTATGGTGTGCAAAACTAGGGGTCTGTAGGCATGCCCCCCCCCCCAGGAAATATTTTGTAAATAGACACTAAAAGGTTAAATTTAGTTGCATTTCAGTCAATAAAAATAACAATTTTTAGGTAAGATCAAGACCAGCTATTTGGATGATATCTGGGAAATATCTCTACTGCTACTGTAATTATACCATCTGTGTCTATAATATATTGGAATGTCACAGTGAATGAGAATGGGAAAGATTGAGCGCTCTGTTGGATCGTGCATTGAAGCATGGATGCTATTTATGGGCTCTGCATGGAGGGGCTTCCCACCAAAATTTCTATATTATGAAAGTCCTAGTTTAGACAACAAATATGGTTTTGTAAATAAATTAAGTAGTTACATACAGATTTTAAAAGAAAATGTAATTGTGACTGTTCTATTAGAGTGATTGTTTTATTAGAGTGATTGTTCTATTAGGGTGGTTGACTGCTCTATTAGAGTATCTCGATCTTGCATTGAATGAGCCAGCTACTCGGAGCACTTATTTAGCTTCTTGTTAGTGGTATTTATTAAACTGGAGCTAATGGACTTTTGCTACTGAAAATTTGGACTTGTATACTAAAATTGTTGACCTTTTTACTAAAATTGTGGACCTTTTTACTGAAATTGTGGACCTGTTTCCCAGGAGAGCGGTTCTTCCGAACCCCCCCGGCTACGGGCCTGTGGGTTGGTGAGCTTTAATGTTATTTGTGGTTGTGTACACAGAATTTGCAACTTAGAACACTCGGGGTTCCTCAATCTTTGTAAACTGCATTTGTACAGATGAAGTGCACAAAGTAAAAACTTTTGGAAACTACCACTCTTCTTGCTGTGTAATAGGCTGGATTTCTATGCCAGCAACTTATAATTATGTCCATGCATGTCTAGACTACATGTTGCGGGGATCAAGTTACCACTGGGACTGGGATTTTTTCAGCATTGTTCACATTTCAGCTAAATGTTTCTGACTCCCCGGCTATATCCACAGGCTCATTCTCACAGGTCCCTAATGGGATAGCATTCACAGAATAGAATGAAAATAGATCGATACTCCCTAGTACAGCAATCAGTCTAACATCTCCTTGTTCTCTAATAGAACAGTCACTGTGTAGTGAAATACTCTAGCAGAGCATTTTTTTGTTGAAATATTCTGCTAACCAAGGAGCATAATGCAAGCATAATGGGAATGCTACAGAGTATAATAGGAAAAATTTGAGCATATTTAACTCAGGCCTACATGCTACTGAAACACCATAAAATAGCTAGCTATTCACAAACTTTGTAAAAAGCTAATCAAGTTAAACTATAGCTAGCTATTGTTTGCTTAATTAATTAACACTACATGCCCTAAAGTATCGAGTAGAGTTGCACCACTATATTTTAATAATAAGCAAAGAAAGAAGCCTGGTCAAATTTCCAATGACTGAAGAGGTTTTAACAGTGAAAATTTTATCCTTGAAAATTTTAGACCTCCACACATTACATATAGGATTGTTTGCATACCCACCAAAAAATTTTAATCACTCAACCTCGAAATTATTTCCCCTAAGGTTATACAGTAGGTGTTTGAAAGGGGTTTAGTTTTCTTGTACAACAGATTGAGATACTCTAATAGAGTATAACTGCTCCAAAAGATATCACATGCTTGGTGAGTTCCTCCTTGCAGCAGTAGCTACACAATGAAAATAGTTTTTAAAATCTGATCTTTGGGCAGTAGCTCCCAAAAATGGATGTCTTTTGTTGTTTAGCTGGCGAGGATATCTGTGAAAAGAAATTAGCAAGTGAGAACCCAACCTCCCACCTAAAATCTGTGGTACTGTTTATTAATGTCATTAACAGTACCCAGAACAGCTAATGTTACATATAATGTGGAAATTCTTACAATAGCTATACATTGTTTTGTTGCTGTTTTGGCAGATCATACCAGATCAAATGGCATACAGCTGTCAGCACCATCCAACAAATGTTATCCAACCTGAATTGGTCCATGTTAACCAGATGTAGAAATGAGCAGAGGGCTACAATGTTATTTAAGATCATAACCCACCAGATTGATATAAATGCTGACAATCTCCTTAATCCTAACCCTGACATCTACCACACCAGAGGCCACAGTAGAATATTTATGTTACCAATGACATGGATAAATTCTTACAAATACTCCTTTTTTTCCATCCACTATTAAAATTTGGAATTCGTTACCTCAACATATGATAGACTTAACAGAGATCGAACAAATCAAGCACATGCACAGCCTAGCTGGTCTAGAGACTGTTTGATTAAGCATGCATGATTGTAATTGTACTATTGTTTTGTTGTTTTTCTTTTGTGCACTACACTCTTTTTGAGATCTGCACAATATAACAAATAATAATAATTATAACATTTTCTGCCTGTGCTGTTACACTTCAAGTGAAATGTTACAAGTACTATTATTGAATAAATAAAGTGATCATTGACCGTAATAAGGAAAATCAGTCTTAATGTTACATTTAAACAACTCAAATATTTATGATCAAAATGGGGCATTCCAAACAGGCAGCTTTAGAACAAATTCTGTGATATTGTTTTACAGATGCACAAGTGCTTTAATGGTGACACGTATAGATTTTTATGTATTCATATCACATTAGGACTAATTTTTTCACATTTAATAGGTGAGTAAGATAGAGAAGATTCTGTGACTTGGAGTGGCAAATCAATATTTCATGAACATGATTCTAGCAATCAGAACCAAGGGTTTTATTTGTCTATCACTATGTGTAGTGTGTAGGTACGTATGTTATAGTATTAATGTGTTGTGCATATTACACATTTGCTTCATTGAATCACAAATGTGAGCTATCATCTACTACTTGCCATATATGTGATGACTTTACATACCTGCTACATAGATTGACAGAGAACAGTGTTTACCTGTGTACAGTGGTATAGGGAGAGTGAAAAGGTCTCTATATAGGACTAACTTCAAATCAATAACAGCTATCAGTAGTCCTAGCTGGTTCAAACCTTTAATACTGTACCTTATAGGCTTATACTGATGCAAACGAAACATGTATTGTGCTGTACTGTTATGGTTACTGATGATGAAAGATTGCATTTTCCAGTAAACAATGTAAATACTGTGTGACTAGAAGGAGCTACTTGCAGTGGTGAATTCTTATAGCAATTCAGAAAATACGTGATTCAGCACAATGTTTATGATCTGCAATACTATAGTCCCATGCATGGAAATGTGGATGGCTTGGGCTAGCAGTAGCAATTAAGGATCATTGTGATACATGTAATATGCATAATGTATATTTGTAAAGGACCATCAACACCTATATGAAACAGTAACTGTGAAACAGAGAACTGTACATGTACTGCATGGAAAATTCTAACAACATTACCAATGATGAATCATATCCCTTCATCAACTAGGGAAAGTACATGTGACATAATTATGATGTTCTAAAACTTTTCAACCTCATGTTTGGCTAAATCAACATATTGCACTGTCAGTAAAAGAAATGGCACAACACAAATGAAAGAAATGGTGCGTCACATAAGAAAATCATCTGTAATTTTCACATTATATGCCTCCAACATTCGAAGTGAACAGATGGGTTGTGGCTAACTTCACATAAATGTTGTGTAGGGTTGTGTAACAGCAGACACAACATAGTTGAACACTATGCACATATACAAAATGGCTAATTGCCTATTGGTACGTTAGTTAGAATAGAGGCACATTTTGTCAAAGAATTATAGCCCATACATCTGATGTTATTCTTTTATTTGATGCAGTGTTATAGAAGGTCACTAATGATGAATCATATTGCAAAAAACTTCTCAAACACGTGTGAGGAATACTCAGGAACTTGACAAGCTAGTAGGGATCGTAAACAAGTGCTAAACATATGGCATATCATCACCTGAATTGCAAATTTAATCTCTGCTTTAGCCACACTGATTTGTTGTTGCTGTAGTATGTACAAGTTAAGCTGGATCCTGAAAAACAGCTAAAAATTAAAAGTGGATTTATTTTATTATTTTTATTTATTAATTATTATTATTATTGTTTTTCAGTACACACAAAAAAGATACTGAAAGCCACTGACAAGTGCTGCCAGTGACTCTACTACAATTAATTACAGTAAATAATTACTTATAACAATACTGCATATATTAGTGATGGTGACGCTGTTGAACAGTGGCAGCAGGGACAGAGGTAATGGAAGGTATAAATGTTTGTATCATTGAATTGCCGCATGAAATGATCCCACATGTAGTTGTACAGTTTGTGTTTAATAATGTTTGTGGACAGAGATAGGTCTATTTTTGGTAACGAGTTCCAGAGACGTGGTAAACGATAAAAGTAAAAGTTCTAAGCATGCAGTGTTAATGCTTTACAGCACAAGTGCTGAAGGTCTGTAGGACACCTGGTCCTACAGCCTGCTCAAAGACTTTAGCTACTTAAGGTGTGTTTGATTTTTCTCAAGAGAGTTAACATTTCAACCAACCAGATGATTAATGGTGACAGCAAAGGTGTCAACAACAGACACATACAGTATAGTTTGGCTCCAATGCAAGTTCGTGAAAAGGCTGTAATAGATACTGCAGTTTTATGGCTTCCTCCGTGGAAATGTATGGTGAAAAGTTTGATTGGCCATAAATATTATGTCAGATATTTGAATGAAAAGATTTTGAAAAAATATTTTAGTGGGTCAAGCAGTACTAAAAATAAGCCAATTTTCAATATCGCGTGTTGTTGCATTCATAAGTTATTAAATGTTTTTGAGGACCCAGCTCAATGTGTACATACTATAAGCAGAGATTAAATTTGTACTTCGGGCAATGATCTTCTTGTTCGTGCACTTTTTATTGTATGATCCCCACTAGCACATATGTGACCGGATTTGCGAAAAGGTACCTTTTTCACACACAAAATTTGACCCATTTTATGAATTTTGAAGCTTCATAACTTTTCGATCATTTCATATAATTGTTTGAAATTTTCCATGAGTGTAGCTACAGTATCTAGCTGCATTTTGAAACTAAGAGCAAGTTAATCAGTGTAAGGAGTCAAATGTTACACCATTTTGTTTGTTGGTATGTAAAATGTGTGGAAAAGTACCTTTTCGCAAATCCGGTCACATATGTTGTGTTAGTCTGTAGATTGGGTATCAACAATGTTGCAACTTCATCAAGCTAAGTAACACATACTCCATCCCACTGAAATCATACATGTAAATGGAAGTTAATTTCATGTGCAATTATTGAAGTGACACATTATACACTAAATAAAAACTATCAGCACAACAAAAAGTTTTAACATACACAACTTAAGTGTTTACCTAAGCATCTTAAAATGCTTCATCAATTAATTTATTTGAAGAACTCACCATGAATATTATTATCACTGATTGCTCCACCAGTATCCTATGCAGAGAGTCTGGCATTATGTACATGTTAGGCAAGAGGAAATTCTCTTCAATCAGTGAAGAGACTTAAGGGTCACCTGCAGTCAAGTAACAGTTTTACTGCCTTTTGAAAAGCCTTGGTTGATACAATTTTGCCTGGAATGAACATGGGTTATGTGGGGGAAATATTGTATATGTAGTTATATTTTATATCAACAATACTGAACATTGGTATTATACTGTACACTTCACTTGAACACTATCATCATATTGCCTTGTGCAGTGGTTGTACTGCTTTTGGGATGCTTGCATGCGCGCATGGATTTGACCTCAGCTATCATATATGTGTGGTTGATTAGCTTTTAAAAATTGTTCTCACCTTAAGTTCAATTTCAAACCACTATTTATATAGCAATACAATAATTTTATAATTTTTATTTTTACTTTTTTTTATTTTTCCCACTACATTGTAGCAGGCAGTTAACTCTGTAGCAATACAACTTTTTGGTATCAGATATATACCTATATATCCATATTAGCTAGGTTTTGTATAGCTGTGCAGCTACATACGTGTGTCTGTATCCTGTCAACATTCCAAATACTGCTTATTGCAAGTTGTTTCCTTTGCAAAAATGGTATAGTTTCCTGCCATATCTCTTATGAATTTGTATCATTGACAAATGAAACTATTTTGAACTTATTTATCAGTTGTACAAAAAGTTAGCTAATAATTGTAGTGTATAGATGCAGTATAAAATAAATTACTTATGACACCATGATACAGTTGGGTAGAGTAAACAATGATAGGCTAAAAACCTGTAAAAGTACAACAATATGGTTAGTACATGACATAATATAAAAGATACCTTGTTGGGTCTTCTGACAATGACATATGTATTGATTTAGCATATGATTCTAGCTGCTTTTTAGTACAGTTTGGAGCTACACAGACCTATAAACATAACTCGTATGTAACTATGTTTTTGTAGCACAACTTAGCTTACAAATTTTGAAATTTCTTTAGCAGTTTTATTCTCAAGATGTAAAGTTTGCTGAGTCTTGATACTGGTAGTAAGATTGCGATGGTGTCCTAGTAAACTGACTATTACAATAATAATACAATTAATATGCATCTACTCAGTTGGGACATTACCTATAGCCTGTCCAACTGTAAAGTCATCCACTGTTTCGAGTATTGTACACATTCTAGTGAATGCTTTTGGTCCACTATATACGTATATATAAAAGAGGTAATGCTAATAGCAATGTTTTTATTCAATATGCCGGACTTGTACCATTATCACACTTCACTTCAAAGAGAAGAGAAGGTATATATATGTCTTATAGTAGTACTATCAGTGCTGAGGAATGTATTAATGAGAAAGGGAGGTAAAAATAGTGTATCATATGTAACACTATGCATGAGCAGATCAAAGGAATTTTTGGGTATGCATATCTGATATTACCCTGTGGTCAGGGCATTTATCTGTATAATACCCTGTGGTTAGGGCATTATTTTATAATACCCTCTAGCTCACAAGGTAGCGGTACTGCCCGGTTTGTTTTATGAAGACTCAGACTGAAATTGATTATGGGAATATATTAATGCTCACGTGACTATTATCACAAGTTGGTGTTTGATCACAAGTTGGTGTTTGACCACAAAAAGTACTCAGATGGAGGCATTTCAGCATCCTTGCCATTCTACAAGCTGGGAAACATTACTTGAAGGTGAGAACTAGTCTTCTTGCACATACACAAGTGTTTTGTCACGTTTTGAATACGGACCATAGCCACATTACAGATAACACGATTTAACCATGCTACAACGAAGCTTACCACTTTAACATGTTGTAATTAATTTTCAAACAACTTGATAGCATTAAAGCACTTGTAAATTCCCCGTGATTCGCAAAAACTCAACTTTTCCGTGATATCTTTAGGACTCATCCATTCGTTATAACAAAAGTAGCTGCAACATAACATTACCTATTGCCTAGCCACAATCGAATTTTTCAGGCATGTATATAAAATAAATCCAGTGGATTCACTAGTATTGGCATGGGTGGTTAATCACCTGGCAGGCTATTAGCCTGCAATAGAAGTGTTACATAATACTGAGTTGTAACACAGGCACTTGTGATCTGCTTGATATGCCCACCCGAAGCACGAGGGCTGTACTCATGCCCATGTTACAGCTATAAATATATCCTTCCTAGGAGAGAGCATATTTCTTATATACCACCTCCATTTCTGCTAAAAAAAATTCCTCAGATTGTTTAGTTACATCTTCACTGCAGCTATAATATAGTGACATTTTACAGGATCAATTGTTGGTTTTAGTTTTGCAAATAATGTAGAGTTAAGCCAGAGTTAAACTGTGTACTTGAAAGTGAAGGTAGTTTGTTGTTTTATTAATGAGGAAGGTCACAGGTTAGTTTATATTGATTAGTTTTGATTGATACTAGACACCTGTTGTAATGTCACATACTGTAGCATGGATGAACTACTGTAAGCCATTAGCATTGTAAACGTATTAACAACTTTATGGCTAGTAAAGTAAGCTCTTTGGTACACTTCAAAAATTGTTATGAGCTCACATTTGTCCTTAATTGCACAAGCACAATCAAAGCTTTCTGCATGCTTATGTCGATACACTTGCATTCAGCCTTGTCATTATTCTTAGGTTAACAAAATATACCCTGCTTACAGTTTTCCACACTTGCAGGTGAATCACCCACAAGTGGAACATATAATTATTAGTTGCAACATGGGTACTTGTGATTTGCCTCATGTATACAAACTTCCCCATGGGCTTGTGACCCTCGTGCTTGTGCATATATATCAGGCTAATCATTTGTGCCCACGTTACAACTATTACATAATAATAATATTGTGACAGTCCGAGCAAAAATTTACACAAACATGCTTTTCTAATAAAAATGCATTGGAAAATGATGGGTGAAATTTCTTGAAAATTGCACAAATTTCTATCACATGAAGAAAAGTTCAAATTATAAATCTATAAACCACCTTGTTTGCCTGTTCATCAAGAGTTCAAATATCTGCGTCTCATTCCTGTAGCCTAAAGAGCATGTAAGGTACTATTGTCTGTTTATCTATGTACAATGCTGTAGGTACAAATGATGTTGTTATCATTTTCTTCATTTAAAACACCTTCGAGTGCACGAGCGATTACAGGACTAAAACTATAACTTGGTGGATTTCATGGGGAATACTTTTGAGCCATGTCCCAACTATGCAGACTATAGTACGTTCACGTTGAGCTGAATCCTCAAAAACATTTAATAACTCATGGATGCAATTACACATGATCTTGAAATTTGGCTCATTTGTAGTACTGCTTGATCCGCTAAAAATATTTCGAAATCTTTTTGTTCAAATGTTTGACATAATATTTACGGCCAATCAAAATTTTCACAGTACATTTCCTATGGGGAAACCATATAAGTGCAGTGTCCATTACAGCCCTTTCCCGAACTTGTGATGGAGCCAAACCGTACATGTCTGTTATTGACACCTTTGCTGTTACCAATAATCATCTTGTTGGCTGAAATGTTAACTCTGTTGAGAAAAAATCCACTTTTAATTTTTAGCTGTTTTTCAGGATTCAGCTCAACGTGAACATACTATAATGCAAAATAATATTATGTCAATAGCAAACTGCTATTGCTATCTGAAAATATGGCATCAAATAAATTATGAGTTTATTAACTTTTAGTATAGTCACTGTAAATCAATTTCTTGCTCATCCTAGTAGTACATAGTAGTCTAGCTAGCACTTCAAATCTCCTCACCCCAAACTGGCTAAAAGTTTGGCAACCCATTCCTTACACATGCTAGATAGTACTAAGGCAACAAAAATGGAAATCACATGAGCTATGTGGGGTATTGTTAATACAGTCGCAAATACTTTGTGAGAACACACATACTTGAAAAACTGTTTCAACTCCATCATTAGTGGATGACTAATGCAGTAAGCTGCACCAGAACAAAGCTGATAATTCTTATTCAATAGAGGCTGTACACAGAAAACAAAGTCACGTAGCAGCCATAAACAATATTATATTCACTTACAATGTTTGCTTCTTTCAGTTTTTTAATTGCAGCACTCGTGACAGTATGCTAACAAATAAAATACTCATATACACTGCATGGTGAGCCGATAGACAGACAATGTACTCACAATATACTTTAAATCATCTGTTGATCCAATATAATACGGTTTCCCTGGATCATATTGTTGCAGGAGATTACTCAATTCTGGTACATTGACGTACATGTCATCATCAAAGTGACAGTACCATTGAAAACTAAAGAGTATGCAAGGAATCAGTACAAATGACATGTAGAAAGATACTGTAGCATATGTATGTAACCCAGTTTGACAAAACCAGTCTTATACCCTTTCCAAATCAATTGCTTGTAAACAAGGCAGCGCCTTTAAACATTTTAGAAGTTTTTCCAATAGCGGTAAAGTTTCAAGTAGGCATGAGAATTTATAAGTTATCAAACTTGGATATCTTGAAAGACTATAAGACTGGTTTGTCAGACTGTGTCACGTAATTTTTACCTTTTCATTTCACTCTTGTACTTCTCTAAAGTTTTGTAATATGCACCAAATTCCGCTCCAGTTTTACAACAGAGACCCATTCTGTACCAAGTGAGACATGATACATTGACAGTTAGGAAGAAACATGACTTACTTTGTGTGGCCCTTATCACAATCTGTTAATTTTAAATTTAATCCTGCATAATTATAACAGAATCATGCATATGTGACTGTCTCTGGGAAAAACCAGTCTTATTGCATAATCGAGAAATGCTAGTTTTAAATATTTTATGTGTTGTGGCTTGATAATGGATAAAGCTACGTGTACCAAATTTTAATGAGTTTTACACCAATAATATTACTTACCTTCAATAGCATCACCATAAATGTAGTTCAACAGCGAAGTTTCCCACATTTTAGATAGCTATTGTTAACTCATGGTCGACTTTATCAGGTTAGGAGTGTTAGACAAGGGGTGGAAAAGAATTAAAGAAGAATACATAGGGATGAATTATGCCAAATTATGGGCCGTTCAGGTATCATCAAAACTTGCAACAATGAAAGGAAATTTGCAGCATGGGTCTTTAATCAACACCATGCACAGAGCTCTACAGCCACACACAGTCATACTCGGGTAGCCCAGAGTTCCTTTTAAGGCCCCAGATAACTCATATGGCTAACACTGATCTTGGGAAAAACAGCCAGCAAAAGCAGACCATTCAAGCCTGGCTGATTTTGACAGTGAAATTTGATACAGTATTCATACAGCTTTGCATTCATCAAACCTGCTGTTGAGGGCAATAAGACCAGTTTGTACATGATGTGCAAGAAATGTTCTCTATCAAACAGTACAGTCGTACTGTTTAAGTAAGGATCCCCTGAAAGTGATGTGCGACACCCAAAATTCTGCCTTTAAAAATCATCCTAGAGACATCTTATACCACGAAGATCACCTTTACGGAATAATATTAATCCATCTAACATGAAATACAGCATTAAAAACAAGAAAACATTTACTGGTGACCGGATATAGATTTTTAAAAAGTCTCCAAAACTTGAAATTTTGTCTCACTACCTCACTGACCATAGTTGCAAGCCTAGAGCCCAAACGAAGCAGCGCACGGTCGCCATTTTACGCCACAAAAACAAACTCACCGGTGGGATGTGCCTTTTGGGGTTCAGACAAGTGTACACCCTGTGCGCCTTGTCTTTCCTTTTACCTTCAATCAGGTGGTTGTCTTCTTCTTCAAGCATTGAAACCATACCAAGGCATTAATTCTCCATATCAACACTTCTCTGAAGACTCCACAAAATTATTTCAGAAAGCGCTTATGCTGCTGAGAGAGCAGGGCACTTATAATTTCAAGTGTTGCACGTGAAACATTAAGGCTGCTGAGTTATCACTTCGAGTTTTGCCATTGCCTGGACTGCAATCAATGAAGAGATTTGTTATATTACGTAATAGATGGCTGATACTCGACGGCTTGTTCCTCCTGAACACACTGACTCAGTCACTCAGTGCCGGACGGCAAGATCAGCGAGTGATTGGATGGTACTTGAGTGGAAATTGTATTACTTCATCCTGTTCGTCAAGACCAAGCTCCCTACAACTAAAAGGGCCTGTTCGACAACTTCCGGCCCGGGTGTATAGAACACAGACCATCGTACTGAGACAGGTCATAGATCTGAGCGGCGCCACTGCTAATATGAAGTAAACTATGCACGTTACTGCAGGCCTATGTACTTCCAATTTTGGCACAGTACGTACTTTAATAAGCTGTACAGGAACTTAATAGCTATAGTATGTTCACGTTGAGCTGAATCCTGAAAAACGGCTAAAAATTAAAAGTGGATTTTTTCTCAACAGAGTTAACATTTCAGCCAACAAGATGATTATTGGTAACAGCAAAGGTGTCAACAACAGACACGTACGGTTTGGCTCCATTACAAGTTCGGGAAAGGGCTGTATTGGACACTGTACTTATATGGCTTCCCCATAGGAAATGTATTGTGAAAAGTTTGATTGACTGTAAATATTATGTCTAACATTTGAACAACAAGATTTTGAAATATTTTTAGCGGGTCAAACAGTGCTACAAATGAGCCAAATTTCAAGATCGTGTGTAATTGCATCCATGAGTTATTAAATGTTTTTGAGGGTTCAGCTCAACGTGAACATACTATAGTTCACAAGTTACACTGTAACTAGCTGTGCTAGGTACAACAAAAAGCTAAACAAAATAGTATTTATAATAGGGATCTATGCAAGGCATCAGTCAGTCAGTCAGTTACTCAGTCAGTCACTAGAAAATTCTGTTAAACACTTTTAAAAAAATTCCATAGCAACTTGTTGAAAGAGTTTCGGGTCAATCTGAAAGCTTGTTTGGACTTAGTTTTACCTAACCAATAGTTTTACCTAACCGATACTGTTTCATCGTTGTCAGGGGAAATTAAGGCTGTCTTTAGGTGATGTTATTTCATGGGCCATGCCTACTCCTTTGTGGTCCCTACTATACAGTACTACCATACTGTATGATTTGTATTTATATAGTGTACTTAAAAATGCTGTAAACATCATGTGCATAGTGCATACATTTAGGATACACATGACAGAGGGTGTTCAGTGCACATGCAGCAAATAAAACAGCTCAACAGTCAACATATGTACCTGCTTCTTTCATTACATCAGCCATTGCAGTCCCAACATCAGATTTTTCACTAACAACTGTAAGCTGAAATGCAACAGTCAAGAATACTTCATATGCATGTAGTGACATCACAAATGTGGCATTTACTTGAAATACAGGTGGCACTTAGGCCAGGCAAACTCGATTAATCGTTTCTCATCCCCGCCTGCATCCCTTTTTACCCCACCACCTCTAATATCATTGTTGCTGTTATCAAGCATATGCACACTTATTTTGATGCTAAGAATGCTGGCTATCATTTTACAACTCAGCAAATGTAACTTGCACCTCGGAGACAGTGGTAAAACATAAGTAAGTAAGTACTAGTTCTTAAAAGGTTTTTCTTTAATAATGGATAATGAAAAATGACCTCCGGCCCAAATGGAAATCCAAATTGTTGTGGATGAGAAACAAGTTTGCCTGGCCTAATATTTGAAATGTGTGAGTAAAGCTTCAATGCCAGAATGGAAAAATATCATGTTTTCTTTGAGCTTTGTTCAGTCTTCCAGACCTGGTACAGGAACATTGACTATAAGCATGAGGTAACAATGTGGTAAGGAGCATATCCAACTGCTATATAACTCTGTTGTAGTTTCATTTGACCACACATTAGCTGATTCATTTCACCAGAAAGGCTTTTGAGTTTTACAGAAACCTTCCAAAATTTGTTGACTTCCTACCTACTAAAACCATTTAATGAGATTAATTTCAAAGTAGCCTACTGACTTACAGGTACAAGCAGTTGGACACTCTCATACCTCATTGTTTTTAACTCTTGCTATAAGATGAATTGGTAATGGCATACTGTTTTCTGATATTGGAATAAAACATTTCATGTGATATGATATATGGCATTCTCTTCTCCATGGTCAGTGTTTCAAAAAAACATATGTAGCACTCTCGTGTTTCTAGTACCTATCCTCCATTGATATACAGTAATCTGTACAGCCAAGTGCAAACAATGGTTGTTCAGGTGAGTGTTATCAAATCACAGCAGTATCCAGCCAGTTTGTCTCAAACTTCATTGCCATGGTTGCTCAAGAATGGCACTAGGCTATAGCTTATTGTGCTTTCACTGATAGTAAATGGACTTACTTTTCGTGAACTCTACCTGACATTTCTGACTTTCTTCAACCCCTTGAGTTATCCATCATTAAAGAATTTATTCCTACTGTTACTGGCAAAAGTGTCAGTGACTTAGAAAGAGATCTGCTTGACCTTTCAGCACGTATGGGTGGGCTTGGGTTGTGTAATCATTCTTGCCAATGTTAATTTTGAATTTGACTTCCCTTCAGGTTACCTCAGCCTCAGTCCAGGAGATCATTGAACAGCAGACTCATTTCAGGGTTGGTTCCTGATTAGTTTTCAAATCAGTTCTCCACAAACGTCTCTGTAGCTATGACATGCATGGTCTGTCACCTGATCTGTAAAAACATCTCAGCTATGTCACAACATAAAGTTAATAGTAAAAAGAGATTCACGATTGTTATGTCACCACGGTGAATCCTTGTCATGGATTTGCTTGTCTTAATTGGTTATGGGTTCAGCAGTTGACAGAATCAGCCTCGGTTCACAAATACATACAATTCTTCAATCATTGTGGACTTATATAATTAGTTGATGCTGATAAGCTTCGCATATCTTGTTGTGATTTTTAGTATTAGCAGTGTTGTGCCATGAACTTTTTTTCCTTTTTTAAAAAATATAAATATAACAAGTAAAAAAACAAAAACAAGAAACAACAATTCAAAGTACACGTGATGGAAGCACTTGACCCCCTGATATTGCAAGGTCAAGTGCTCCGATAGTCACTGGGCTGCCACAATGAGACTTGACTCCACGCAAGCAGGTTACAGCTGGTCTCAGTAAAGAAAAACTGGTGGAGCATTTAATCCAGGACACTACATTACTATAACTCTGGTCTCTCTTAGCAGCAAGCAGAGATGCCAACCTCTTGTAAGCAGTAGTGGCCGCATCTCCCATTCCTCCAAAAGTAGAGAATACCAATGGGGTGAAAGAGGCCATTTCATACACGCTGTTTATACTTATGCTGTTTGTCGCACTCAAACCTTTTATACAGAGAAGAAACTGCAGTGTTACGATAACTAGGAACAGTGGGGTTAAAAATTCTTACATGGTTTCTCCAAATCCTTGCACACTGACATCCACACCTTTGTGGAGTGCAAATCCATGTTCTTCAATGGGAAGCACTGACAGCCAAGAAGAGGCACCTTTCTCACTAGACAAAGAAACAATGCGATGTAAATCAGCTGGCAAAAGGGGAGTAAGTTCTGATTGCTTAGAAACCAGCCACTGACATCTTAAAGGCATAACATTAGCCTTAGTTTGATGCTGGGCACTAACCATTGTTACAGAATATGGACGAGTGTTTGGTTTAAGATGTATACTCTTTTGGCTCAACTGGTAGCACACCACCATTCTAAGCGTCGTACAAAGATATCCTATGGCTTCTAGATCTGAAACTATTTTGAAATCAACTTATATGGATGATAGCATGGACTCAGTTCATAATGATAGTCAAGGAATTCAGCTTCATCCACAATTGTCTAAATGATGGGAGGAAGCTGGATGCACACTCATAAATCACCAAAGTATTAATAATTTTGTGGCTGCAGAGAAATAGCTCAAGAAACTTACCAATCAGATAGTAAAAGATCCTAAGTTTTTTTCAACAATGACCAAACAGGAAGATAAAAATGAATGAGCTTTACTTCCACTACTTTTGAGACAATATTAAAGTAGTGAAAAAATAGTAGCTATTATATATGAGAAATTCAGATGTTACTGATGAAGAATTGATGACAGCACCTTTAGTCAAACCAAGGCCTTTAACCTACCAGTCTGCTAATCCACAAGATGATATCTCTGTTACACCTAAACATCTGCTTTATGGACAAACAGGATGTTTGCTCATGAAGAAACAACAAGAGGCTTACCATCCATTCAAACAATGGCAAAGATCTAGAGTTCAGGAGTTCAAGAATCTGCACCTTCAGCCTTAAGCCGCTCAATTGACATTGCCCGTGAGTCTGGTGCCTCCACTTGGTTGTCTGCTTTACCTCTGAGAGATCCATCAATTTCATCTACATAAAGGTGATTTTCGTGATTCCCTCTGCTTGTGATATGGCTGGATGCCAGCTCTACTACCAGCTTCCTCTGTGTGTGGTGTCTCCTTTACTGTTGAGCGTGCCTTAAGTTGTCCTCAGGGAGGATTCTTATTTGTCTGTTATAATGAAATCCATGATTCTATTGCTCATTTGCTGAAGGGGATTTGTCATAATGTTTGTGTTGAGCTGGGCCTTCAGCCTTTGACTAGTGAGAACCTTTCTTATCGTAGTGCTGTTGTAGATGATGGTGCTCGCTTGGATATTGCTGCTCGTGGTTTTTGGGGTATTTCACACCAGCGTGCCTACTTTGATGTACGTGTATTCAATCCCTATGCCCCATCTTATCAATCAGTACCAGTGTCGACTTGTTATCGCCGTAATGAACAACAGAAGAGAAGGGCTTATGACCAGCGGGTGCGTGATGTGGAGATGGGATGTTTCTCGCCACTTGTCTTTTCAGCTGCTGGTGGTTGTGGACCAATTGCTGATGTTGTCCTTAAGAGGTTGGCTTCTTGCATTGCCACCCACCAGGGAAAGCCCTACAGTCACACACTTTGCTGGCTTTGATGCCATATTGGTTTTTCTTTGATGCGCTCAGCTGTTTTGTGTTTGCGTGGTTGCCGCTCTTCACCTGGACATCTCACCGACCCCTCGATGATTGACCTGGCTGTGCACAAAGGGCATCTCCAGCCTTAGTTGGACATTAATATAGCATTTTTTTTTGTTGTTGTTTGTTTGTGATATTGATCATAAAAAGTTTTTTTTTGTAAAAAAAAGAGTTCAGGAGTTTACCAGACATTTTGGGAGACACTGCATGGCTTGTTACAGCGTTGAAACCGGGTCACTACTGCTGACCCGGATGACCCACTGATCCGGATAGCAATCCGGGTCAGACCTGGATTAAATAAAGCCGAGGCGTGCGATAAGAGCTATGTTTCGGCATAGATTATATATTCCTTACGGTTTCGGTTAGTCTCGAGCGAACGAGACTACGTTTTGACATAGATAATATAGTAAAGGGATTCCAACGGTGACGTCACTGCGGACAATCCTCGTTAAGGGTAGGGACTTTCGAGTGGCGATATCTCACTAACTCTACTTTGTTTCTTCTTGAATTTACCTTGACACTTTCCTATTCACTATTAGATTAAGTGAGTGTTATCAAATCACGGCGGTTTGCAGCCAGTTTGTCTCGGAACTTTTTCGCTTTGGTTGCTCAGATGTGGCACCGATAGTTTTTGTGGCGCTATTACTAAGAATTGTGACAAGGTACAGAAATTTTTAAGCATCAACTAAGTCCCCAATGACTGAAGATTTGTATAAAAGTTATATTTTGTGAGGCGAGGCTAATTCTGAGCCCGTAACCTTGTATAACCAAGACCCATGAAACCCGTAACGAGGATTGTCCGTACATAAAAATCCTACAGAAATGACGTCACTGTTGCGAATCCCTTTACTATATTATCTATGGTTTTGAGCGTTCGATTCGTGCTGAGTAAACGAGTACCCTGGAGTAGTTATGTGATAACCAAGCCAATAAGTTTATAATTTAAAATCAGCCAGTGGGTTTGGTTCCACATAGCTACTTGAGTTTACAGACAGCAATTGGGTGTGGCTTCGTACATACTTAGTATTGCAATTTCCTGATATATTAAAATGGGTGTGGCTCACAAAAGCTGCAAGACTAGACCTAGACTATCTACAACTCATACAATAATCGATTAGTGGGCGTGGCCCCACGTAAGCTTGCAGACAGCAACGGACACAGTTTCGTGCTACAGACTGCACTTACTAATAAATGGGCGTGGCTGATCGTATGTTTGTAACGCGATAAGTGGGCGTGGCTCACGAAAGAGCTACGCGACTAGCGTTTATAGGTTCCACGTCGTCAAACGATCAATTTCGTTTCTCACGTGATCCTTTGTAAACCGGGTCGGACCCGGAGAAAATGTGACCCGGTTGACCCGACCCGGTTTCAACGCTGGCTTGTTACAAGAATGGATACCAAGTCTGAGTCAAAGAAATGGCTTGAAGTAAGGCGAACAATTTGAAGATTGATGTTGTTTAAGCGTTGATGTCTGAGGCCACTCCAAATAAATTCTCTGTTTCCCGTCCTGGACTCAGGCATATTTGCATGCGGGCGGGCGGTCCATTTCCATTATTTGATTATAAGATTGGCTAGCTTTTCAAGCCATTATTTGCCTGGCACAGCCAATAAGGCTGCATAAAAGCATGTTCCTTCCTTTGTAAGTTGCAAAAATAACTCAAACGTGAAGTTTGTGCTTACTTGATAGCACTGCTGACACATGAGCTGACACTGTTTCAAGGTAGCTTTTACTGAGCCTATCAGTATGCAAGAATAACCGGAAAATAATGGAAGAATACGGAATAATGGAATATGTAGAGCTGGCAGTAACCAGATGCGGGCGGTGGACGGGAAACAGAGAATTTATTTGGAGTGGCCGGACAGTCCAAGGGATCATTGGCCTTTGACAAGAATTCTTGAAGTAAGATGGAAATGTTTGCTCACCCAGAATTCATTCAAGTTTCTTCGATAAGAGTTATAGACTAATAGTTATATATGTCCTTTGGAACTAGAACCATATTAGCAGGTTAACAGTCGGCAAGAATGACCTGGAAGAGTCCTTATATGGTTTAATGTAAATAGACTGAATTGTTACTTAAATTTACTGCTGAAGCATCATTTTTTTGCTGCAGTTGTTGTTTGAATTGTTGCATGCTGTATGTTTTTTGTTGCTGCTACTCATATAGTTGTATAATTGTATATAGTCAAGGGCTCAGCATTGCGTTTTCAGTGCTCCAATCCGCTTAATGATAACATGTCAATAATGCCACTCAGCACAAGGTAAACTGTACAAAAAGTTAAGAAGGCAGTGGTGCTAGCTATTTAATGGAATCTTACACAAGGTTGTATGAAACTTTATGGATCTTAGAAATTGTAGCTAAATAAGAAAGCAGCCTATATGAGATTGTAAGATAAATATAGACCCCTGCTATAAATAAATTAAGCAAAAACCAAAGGACTGCCATTTTTGCTATGTTCATTCCTACTGTGTTATAGCGATTCCAGGAGAATTTCAAAATTAATGGAAATAATTTTTATTTAGCATAGCCTTGTGTAGCACTCCCTGAGGATCTCATAAACACTTAGTTTTTAAAAATCCATTATAGGATGGTGGAGTTATAAACAATTTTGTCCTTTAAAATAGGCAAAATTTTCTCCGTATCTTTCCATTGAAAAAAGCTCCAAAAATGGCACAATTAAATAAATGCTTATAACTGAGCTTTGCAATAACATTTTGAACTTCTGTTTTCTGTTATAAATGCCTTAATACATGGACCACAGTGTAACCTTACTTGTAAGACCCTCTGAATAAAGGTCACCTCCATAGAAAGCCACTAAATAGTTGCATGCAAAGCAAGGAGTTGTACTGTTGATTTATAGCTGCTTATATTAACAGGGGCGTAGGAACAGGGGGGGCCACAGGGGCCAGGGCCCCCCTAGTCTGTGGCCATGCATATAGAGAACAGGCCAGGTATTATTCAGTTGCCAGCAGGAGCCATTTTACAGTAATACATCACGTGATATAACCATACCTACTTGCGCTGATGTATTGTCTTCCCTGACTGACGATATTGATTGGAGACACCGAGGGAGACACTGAGTGAAAGCATGCCCAGTTTATTTGAAATAATTGTAGAGGCGCTAAAATGCTGTGAAATATGTTAAAACTCACGTGGTGCTAGCACATGGTGACACGTGTTAGATAATTATCGAAGAGCTGTTTTATGTCTCGGCAGAAAACCTTAAACGAATTGTTTTGTACCACTAACAGAGGCTCACAGAATTCGGTTGTTAGTGAAGGAGCTTCTAAAGGAGGCTCCTCAAGCGGTACTAGCGGAGGTGGATCTGAAAATCCGCCTTGTTTTAGCCATAACAGTGTGCGTAATGATGGATCTGTGAGCGTGAATCTGATGGAGGTAGCTGAATCAGAGCAACCTCACTCGTTTGAACCAGAGAGCTCAAGTCAAAGTTTGAGTGAAGCTGTATTGTTGAATTACCATCAACTTGATCAAGTTAGGGATATGCCATCACTTACTGCTACCACTAGTAGTCCATCATCGTCATCCATTGCTAGTCCATGCGAGTGTCAGTGCTGTACTAACTTTAACATTCCTTACCATCCTTCAGCAGTTGATAGCTCTAAAAGACAACAGTTATACTCTGGCAAAGAACATGGCAAGCAGAAATCTCATTCAAGAACGATTCAAAGTAGTTGGTATGAAGCACATCCTTGGATCACTGTGTGTACATCTGAATATAAGGTATATTGTGCAACTTGTAGAGCAGCTAATGAGCAGTGCTTGCTGAACTCCATACATGCAAAGTCAACTTTTATTCGTCAAGGTTTTAACAATTGGAAGAAAGCTCTCGAAAAGTTTCGTGAGCATGAATGCAGTAACATGCATAGGGAGGCTGTTGAAAAGCTTACAGCCAAGGCCAAAGGAGTTAGAATTGATGCCCTATGTGATACTCAGCTAAGGAAAGATCAAGAGTACCATAGAAAAATGTTTATGAAGCTACTGCAAGCAATCCAATACCTTTCACGTCAAGGACTGCCCTTACGTGGTCACAGAGAGGATGCAGAATCATTTAGTGGTAACCTCTATCAATTACTACTACCACAGGCAAAAGATTGTCCAGAAATGATCTCTTGGCTCAATCGGAGGGAGTACATATCACCAGAAATTGTTAACGAGATTATCACATTAATGAGCAAATCTGTTCTGAGGAACATTTTAGCTGATGTTAGCAAATCATTATGGTACTCTGTAATTGTAGATGAGGCCACAGACGTTTCTCACAATGAGCAAATGTCAATGTCCCTTAGGTGGACAGATGACAATTATGAAACACATGAAAGTAATGTTGGCCTTGTTCAGTTACCTGATACTAAAGCCCAAACAATCTTTTCAGCAGTAAAAGATACTTTAATCTCTACATGTTCGCTTTCAATCAATCAATGCCGAGGTCAGGCTTATGATGGTGCATCCAATATGAGTGGCATCAATAATGGAGTGCAAGCTCTATTTAAAGCAGAAGTTGAGCAAGCGTTGTACGTTCATTGCCTTGCTCACAGTTTGAATCTTTGCTTAAAGGATGTAACAAAGACTTGTGACATGATAAGAGATGTTTTAAACTTTATTTATGAGTTAACACAACTGATCAAAATGTCCCCTAAAAGATTAACATTGTTTGAAAGTCTAAGAAAGGAAGTAACTGTTAATACTGGTGAACTGACACCACATCTTCGAATGTTGTGTCCAACTAGATGGACTGTAAGACACTCATCGATTTTCAGTATATTGAAAAATTACAGCACTATCCAGAGTGCTTTAGATGAGATTAGTAAAGGTCATGATGAGTATGCTGCAAAAGCTAATGGAATGGCATCAAAGATGGACAATTTTGATACTTTTTTTGGTCTAAAACTTGCATATCTCATATTTTCTGCTGCAGAACAGGTATCAATAAATATTCAAGCAAAGGATGTCACTGTACAAGAGGCAGTTCGTGGTGCTCAACTTCTCATAACGCATTTAAATTCCATGAGAAATGAAGCAAGGTTTAATAGTTTTTACAGTGAAGTGATGCGTGAGAGTGTCAATTTAACAGCAGAACCGACCCTTCCACGTCAAAGAAAAAGGCCTAGAAGAATTGATGATGGTGCGAGTTCCCACATTTATGAAACTCCAAAAGACAGACACCGTCGCATGTATTTTGAAGTAGCTGAAGCAACTGCTGGTGAAGTTGAAAGAAGGTTTATTCAAAAGGATCTAGGAATTGTAAATGAAATTGAATCGATTCTTATTGAATTTTCTAATGGTAATACAGAAAAGAGTATCTCTCCAGATTTAGAGATGTATTTGAAGAATGATTTTGCATTTGAAAACTTGAAGACCCAACTGTCAATGCTACCAGATGCAATTAAAACAAGTTGTTTAGGCATAAAAAGGGTAACCAATGTGAGAACAATAGCAAGTGTAATGAATGAGAGTTCAATATACAAGGGCATGCTATGAGAGGTTGATAAACTTTTAAAATTGTATCTAACATTTCCAGTGACAACTTCTACTGCTGAACGCTCCTTTTCTTCCCTCAGACATGTGAAAACTTATCTCAGAAGTACTATGACAAGTTCCAGATTAAATAATTTGTTCCTATTATATATCCACAGAGACATTACAGATTCACTTGACTTGTGTAACTTAGCTAAGGACTTTGCATCTGCAAACAAACGTAGAATGTATTATTTTGGAAGGTTTTAATAATATTGTGTTGTGATTATATAGCTAAGTATTTTTATAGCTATAGCTATATATGTACATCTTATTTATGTACTTTTCTAATATAGGAAGTTAATTCAAAACATGCATGTTCACATCATTAACATGGTATACATCATTGCTATCAGACTCTTTATTTAACCATGCCTGTAATCCGAAATAATGGTTAAATTTGCTTCCAGATTCAGCCTTATAACACTTGTTTTTCAAAAATTTCCTGGGGGGGGCATGCCCCCAGACCCCCCCTAGAAGGAGAGCATGCTTTGCATGCTCTGAGTGCGCTTCGCGCACTATGCATGTTCCCACAAGTACATAACTTCACCCTCCCCTCTTATACCAGTACATGCATGGGCCCCCCTCATATTTTTTGCCTTGCTACGCCCCTGTTATATATATGATTATTTGTACAGCTCCTTGATAGCTACCAAAATGGTGCATCAAAGAGATGAGCCGGTGGTGCAAATTTGCTGACTTTTAGCATAGTAATATTGAAAACTACATTGACAATAATGCTTACCTTGGTGTAACTAACATGTGCTGGGTCATTTCTTGCAAAAAGAACATAACATTGTGGTGGCTATATTGCAAAATAATCTTATAATTGGCATAAAACTCCACAAAAACAAATTTGTAGCAGGAAACTAACTGCACCATCGTATTCCTTGCCCCCAGAAATCCTAGAAATGACCCAATTGTTTGATTTATCGCTCATATGGCAGTGAAATGATTGTGCCAACTCTCGAATGGAAGATTCGCGGAGAAAATTTTATGAAAACTTTACGGAATTTTGGAATCGCTACTGTATATTGGCTGTTTTCTAAAAGGTAATAGTTAGACTTCAGACCACAGGGGTCAAAGTGCTGCTTGTAACCACTAAATTTTGTCGTTGCCATACGTAGATTATACTAGGAAATTTACTATACATTTTCAGTGTGTAAGTGATTGACAAATTCCTAGGGAAGTTGTTGTGCTAAACAACAAGCACTTACATCTCGTGCGTCCTCTGGGTCTTCAAAATAAACAAATCCAAAACCACAAGATATAGACGGCCATTTGGCCGTCTCAAGCTCCTGGGCCCTCTATAATTACAGAGGTTGCCATATATGTACTCTGATAAATCTCAGTCAGGACCATGATAATGTAGTGAATGGCTATCTTGAGATGACCGACCATCTCAGTTGAGAGGTTGCACCATATAGTTAATCTTATGCACCTATCAATGTTAAGTCCCTCTCACTCCAGTATGGACAATTGTTAGGCTTTAGGAAGGGAGTTGAAAATGTACCCGCCAAGAGTGGGAAGGTGAACAAGAGGTGATACTTGTGGCATGTGATAAAAACGAAGCTCTGTGTCAAATTCCTTCTTCATAATTGTGGGGATTTGACCTAACAATTTATCCCCAGGTTGGAGAATTTGAATTTCTATCAGAGATTGAATCTCCACCCTCCCTGTACTGGCCTGGGGGGGGGGACATTAACATTGCCCAGGCAAAATGATCCCGCAAGAACTTTAAGCAAGATCTTGCAAGAGAATCCGGTCATTTCTTGCAGGAACTTGCAGGACTCCTGCGGGATCTTGCAGGATCATAACTAAAGTTGTGCATTCACAGAGACTAGCATGTAAATTTAGCAATGTACTTACCATATTCTTGTTTACAACTTGAAACCAAGTTGGTATCAAAGCAGGTAATCTATCTTTGAAATACTTAGTAGTGGTTTTAATAGAAAAATATATGTTTTTATCCCATCTGACATCTACATTTTCCAGGAGTTTACCATTAACATGAGTGGAGTTTATTTGAATGACAGAACTCAATACTGATGGTTTGATTTGAGGTTTAGTTAACTTGACTTGATTAGTAGGGGACTCGGAGTTATTAGTTTCCTTGTCAGATTTAGCGGGCTGTTGACCCGCACTACTATCACTTTTAGTCTTGTTTACATAAGTCCGATTGCTTGTAGAAGAATAGTTTCGGCTGATAAATTCAACCTGTTCTGTTTCCTTGCCGGAAGATTCTTGGTTAATCATATAAAACGTTGGCAGGGAATTCACCTGCCGGGTATACAGGTAGAAGCAGACTGACGTGATGGATACCACAACACAAAGAGTGAGTATTCCACGTAAACATCTCTGCCCGCCGGTGTCTAAACCTCGAGTCATTTGTGACGTGATTGGGCACTATATAGACTATGTGCGATCTAGGGCGTGGCACTTATTACATCATTAAAAAATCACGTGAAAAACGCATCCGCCATTTTTTGAGGGCAAAAGCGAATGTTGAAATTATGACTTCTGAGTATTTTAAATCGTTAGATTATTTAGCACAAAGACGCTATGTTGAAAAGCTCACAATACGTGATGAAGTACTACCTGATCCATACTCTATTGGCGAGGAATCGTGGACGGATGATATGACACAGTGGCCAGATCTGGTGTATGGTGATTTATATTCATATTTAATCGAAACCAAAGGGCCTTATACCAAGGAAAAGTTGAAAGCCCACAAGTCTCTGGACGCGTACAACTATTTTTGCAACGGTCATGTCCGCACTGTCTACTGCTATGGGCATGGGAATCATGTCATCCTAAAAGCTTTGGTGAACCCCAGTCAAAAGACTCCAGATCAAGCCCATAAGGCCTGGGTCATATTGCAGAAGGCTGATGCTGAAGTTATAACAGCACATTGTACTTGCAAAGCCGGGTAAGTTCTACATGGTAGTACAGATATATTGTCATTCTTGGTTTAATATGTAGCCTGGGTGAAGTGTGCAGTCACATAGCGGCAATACTTTTCAAGGTTGAAACTGCTGTTCGATTGGGTCTTACTAAGCCATCGTGCACCTCCACAAGCTGTAACTGGTATAAAGAAAATGTGAGTTATCATACTGCTGTATTTACGAATTAGGTAATAGTGTTTATAAATTTTTATCTTTCTACAGATAAATCCTGCTGAAGTCAGAAATATTAATTTTGTAAAGCCTAAACACAGTTCTGAAAGAAAACAGACTTGCAGTGAGTTTACTTCTTCAGCTAAAAAGCAGCAAAGAAATTTGTCACAAATACCACCAGAAACACTCTACAGTGCAATCAATAATTGTTTGCCCCATGCTTCTGTCTTTACTATTGTTCGAAAACCTGATGACGATTCTCAGCTATCCAAAGTGACATCGAGTGTTGGTACACCAATTGTAGATTCTGTAACTGACTCAGGAATGATATCCTCAAGTGTTGATTCATCAATTGTCACAACACCCCTGATGGAATCATCAGTGAGTCCTGATACATCAATGGCCGTTCCACATGGATCCTCACCCTAGACAATTCTCTAGCTGTCTCCACTTCCCTCTGTGAGAGTTGGGGTTTTCCCTTTGTGAAAGGAGGAATTGCTAGTGAAGCACCACGAAGAGCTAAAGGTTCGGTTATATCAAAACCTCTATCAGCTAAAACCAAGTCACCGTGCATCAGCTTGTCCAAAAACCCACTGTGTGCAGTAATGTGTTTGTCACTGGCACATCCTCCCCAACACTTAGAAACAAAGATAATTGCACCCGTGGGGCTAATAGCAATTAGAAACTTCACAGTGTTATGACTTTTGTAATTAGAATATGTCTCGGCT
The DNA here is from genome assembly GCF_963678975.1 of Dysidea avara. Lineage (NCBI taxonomy): Eukaryota > Metazoa > Porifera > Demospongiae > Dictyoceratida > Dysideidae > Dysidea > Dysidea avara. Next base: position 44,787,407 of record NC_089275.1, on the reverse strand, counting down.
CTTGCTGCTAATGAAGATGGGCGTTGAATAAAGATTTCTGAACAATCAATAATACATGTTGTACGGGCATACTTTGGCTTAGAACAGTCAGGGATAGTGGTCCGGATCATTCCTCTTTCTGGCCATTTTACTAGAGGCTTTAGCTGAAAAGCCATTGTATCAATCCACTGATGAAAAATTTTAGACACTCTGGTTGGTTACATCAATTCTGAATCGATAAGCTAGATCCTGATTCGTTGTTGCCCGTCTCAGTTTCATCAAGACCATCAGAAGCTGGTCACTATGACTTATTCCTCTGTGCTCGTAAGGAGGTAAAACAGTAGAAAGCAAAGCAAGTAGTGTGGTAAATGCAGAATATGATGGCAAACCAGAATAAAAATAAGTTTGTTCATCATCATCGTTCATTCGGAGAGAGGGGCTGAGTAATACAGATGCAGTCTGCAGCTTTTCTTTCACCATTTCAGTTAACTCTTTTTGTTCATCTAGACATTTTTCCAGTGACACCTTTTTATCATTAAGTGCATCAATAACGTGATGTCGTTGCTGAATAATCTGCTGCTGCTTATGAATGATCATTACAAGTGAAGGTATGTATCCCTTAAGACATTCTTCTGCTAGATGTGAAAGCGTTCGGGGCTGATGTAACACAGAAGAATCGTCAGGACCATCACAATGCTGCTAATGGTCAATCTCCATGGTCTCAACAGCAGTACTTAAAATTTCATTATCCATTGTTCCAGTGCTATCAGTTATATCATTTCCTGTCGACATCAACTCCTCGGCATTTTCAACTTGTGGCACCTGATCACGAGTAGTAGTTGATTTGCACTTTCGTGATGCCTTACGTGTACTTGAGCGTGTACTTGATGCATAGCCCCTTCTCCTGTTCTGCAATCTATGACTTCTAGACAACTTATCTTTATCTGCTTCTTCATTTCTCTCTTTAAATGAGAATATTGACGGAACATAGTCAGGATCCCATTTCAACCTGCAAGGTCTTCCTGTAAAATACAGAAAAACTTCAGTAGTGGTTGTAGTGCATTCACAAAATATTACACTTAACCAAGCAGCATTCTGATTATTTACAGTATAACTATTACACACTTTCATCCCGTGTCTACCTGAAATGAAATGCCTTCCACAGACCCGAGAATGCTGAGTTGGTTCCCAAGCTTCACGGTGAATAGCTTGTATCCACTGTCTTCTTCGCACCAGATTCTTAGGGAAGGTGTACAATGTAACTTTTCCCGCTTTACAACGATTTCGGCACTCAACAGCACAGCAACTCGACGGCATCACTTGTTACTTTTGCCCTCAAAAAATGGTGGATGCGTTTTTCACGTGATTTTTTAATGATGTAATAAGTGCCACGCCCTAGATCGCACATAGTCTATACAAGGTCACTCCAAGTAGATTCATATGGTGTGCCATTTGTTTCAAAATTATGCACTGGCAATGGTGATAATATCAATTCGGTTTGATTGCAAACCGAGTCGGTCCTAAAATAAATCGACTCGGTTTTGATTGTAAACCGAGTCGATCCTAAAATAAATCGACTTTTTTTTTTTTTTTTTTTTTTTACCCGGGCTTGATGGACTGCCCTTGCCTACCACCCCCAGCACATAAATGGCCTGTGCTGGACAAACCGGGACTTTCTTAGTCCACGGCAAACTGAGACTCTGCCCGAATCAGCTCCACAATTGGGGGAGTCTTAACATAGTGACCGATGGATGAGCGGGCTCCGCGGATGCATTGTATGGAGGACCGCAAGAGAGAAAAAGATAGACAGCACCTTAACCACCCCATGACAACAGAGTAATCATCGCCCCACTTGTTTGAAAGTTGATGAGCCAAGCGTTGATAAAAAAACAGAAGCCTCATGAGCCAGACCACCAGAGGCAGACATTACCAGGGGGGTAAAAGAGGCATGCTCCTCCTCACGAATTCTCTGAGCATACGCACGTTTCTTAATGTTCTCGTGCCTCCGATAACAGGAGGCCAGTGATGAGGACGCATTAGAAGCAGCCAGAGGGTTGAACACCCGCACATCCACAAAACATCTTTCACTTCTTCCACCCCAAAAACCATTCATGGCGATGTCAAGACGGGCACCATCTTGGATATTGGCAGAAGCAGGGTAGTCCTGCTGTGAAACCGGCTGGAGCTCTGGTTCAACAGCTACCTGAGAGCATACTTCAGTCAACAGGGTAGCAGTTAGATCTCTGATCTCATTGTGTCGGATAGAAGGTAAGCCACCCTTGGGACAGGATAAAGCATGCTCCACTGAAAAGGAAGTCCCACATGCACAGTGAGCAGGAGTCCGCTGAGGAGACCACCCATAACGTAGTGCCACGGCATCGTGAAACGCGGACTTATGCAGTGCAAAGCCATGTTCCTGTAGGGGCCGGGTGGTAAGCCAGTTGGAGGCCCCTTTGGCTGAGGCTAGATCTAAAGCACGTTGAGAGGAGGGATCTAAGTGGGTACGCAAACTGGAAGATCTATCCGAATAGTTGGAAGATTTGGAATTGCGGATTGCGGACTTGCGAGATAGCTGTTCTGTTTTAACAATAGCCGAATTGATACCCCGGTCCAGAATGAATTGTGAAAGAGGCTCAGCAATGTGACACGAGGCTGAATACTCCTCAGCTGCAATAAGAGTTGGGTTTATGATACCCAAACCACCATATCGAGGTGGAAGGGCAAATAATTTACGGATTGTGTCATTTGGTGGAGAGCAACCCATCAAAGTAGGGATAAGTACCAGCCGGATGTTGTCCTCAAGGGGTTGTAAAGCCTCTGATATGTTTGGAGTAGTGCGACAAAGGTAGAGCCAATGGCTTGACAAGCCATGAGTGAGAGCGGAATAAGCAGCATGCGGCTGAACTTGTGCGAACTTGGCAAGCCGTGTAATCTCTGCTGACCAACCAACAACCTTGTCCCTCACAAATTCCTGGACATAAGCGTTTGAACCAATGGCAGCCCCAAGGTAGGGACGGCCCGCGGAAGTAATTTGAACATCAGTATCTGAAAACAGAGTAGTAGCAATTGAATGGAACCTTTCCTTAGAAACTAACCAAGTTTTAGGAGCATTCACAAAATAGCCAAAAGCAGGTCCCTTAATACGGAGCTGGTTCCACCAGATGAGCAAGTCCTGTATACTGCCACAAGCACAAGCATCATCAGCATACCAGACCTGGTCCACTGTCCCATGAAGTTGATTGATTAAAGGCACTGTAGCAAGGGCATACATAGGCATAGCTAGTGGGTCTCCCTGTGTAGTACCCTCCTCTGATAAAATAACCTCCCCAGAAACAAGCAAAGAGGCTGGAGACCTATAAATATTGATCAGAATAGTGGAAAGTGGCGGGCACAGTTGTCTGATGTTGTGTAGAGCCACCAAACGGTTCAGCGAGTTAAAGGCATTGGAGGCGTCCACCAGCAACACAGCCTCAGTGCTTCCTTCCTCAAAAACCTTTCGGACAGCATGAACCGCAGCCTCCGCCCCAGAAAGTTGCCCCGCACAAAGTTGGTGTGAACCAGCTGCCTCCTGAATGTCATCCCGCAGGATGACCAGCACAGCCTTAGCAACAATACGTCTCATAACCTCGCACACACCAATAGGCCGCACCCCAGGATTTTTATCCAAAGCAATGAGGCGACACACCAAAAAAGGCGAGAGCAAATCTGGGGAGAGGAAAACAGTACATAAACGACGAGCAAATGAGGACATTGCAACACACAATTCACCTGAAGCAGAGTGGAATGAGGTACAAAGTCGACGCCAACCACGAGCGTCGATCCCAGAGGGTCCAGCCGCACCAGATGTTCGCAAAGCAGCAGACCTGATAACAGCAGCATTAAGAGAAGAGAATATAACAGGGTGTACGGATGGTGGGTCAGCCCAATGCTGTAGAAGACACTTAGGATCCAAAGGCTGAGCTGGAGGATGTTTAGCCCGCAGAACATCGCGAACACAATGGCCGGGAGAAGCAGAATCAGCTATCTCATCCAAGTTTAGAACTCCACCACGTTGGTAACCTGAGACTAATCGTAAAGCAGCCTTGGTTTTACCCTCAAACATTAGCTTAGAAAAGTTACGTACAAGTTGTGGCTCACTTAGTTTTGGTAAATGGCTCTTGAGACGACCCTGTATAGCTCCTCCCTCAGTAACCAGTTCAAGTAGATTCCCATCCTTCCACTGTTTCAGCCGCTGCTCCAATAGGAGAGTGTGATCCTTGTCCTTAGATGTGCGGCTTGGCTTCTGGAGCAGTAATATACAAACCACAACAATTGCCTTAAGGGCGACAGATTCCAGGGAAGAACCCTCACCTACAGCACGAAACAAACGAGCCAGTTCAAGTACAAAAGCCTTACCAGCTGAACCCCGTGGAACTGCAAAACTGTTCTTCTTCCAATGTATCACTTCCAAATAAACTTTATCCAATTCTGAGATAAAACAGCTTCCATCAAGATCCCCCCACTGAAAGTTAGGCTGAACTACAGGTTGAAAATCAGGTAGGTCAACACCTGACGAATTGTTCAATAGAATGTCGTTGGAGTTGTTAGAAGAAATCGACTTGGTTCTGAAGAAAACCGACTCGATTTTAAGGTTAGAACCGTACCGACTCGATTCTGAAACTAAAACCGACTCGATTTTCAAGTAAAGAGCCTTGGTTAAAACCGACTCGATTTTAGTCAAAATCGACTGTTTGCAAATTCATGCAAATATTTAAATCGCGAATTTTGTCAATGTAATAATTTTGTAGGTTTAAATATTTTAAGGCTAAAATGTTTGCGAAATCAGCGAAAATTTTTCCCCCTCGAAATATTTAGGCTATACGGTGTTATGTCGCCCACTCTACTATTAGGCTGGCCTCAATTCACTAAGAGTCAATTGTCCTGTAGCTGGAGCCGTTTTGTCTGATTGCACTGATGCGTATGTTGATAAAGAACAAGAGTCGTCACGGTGATGTCGGGATCAGGGTCAGACAAAGATGCATCAGATAATGAGGCAAGTTGTGCTTTTACCTATAGCCTTTTTGCTCATGCAGTCTCGCCTAGCCACTAGTCGGACCGTTTTTTCTCCCTCTTTTGCCATTGGGTAGGGAAGAAAAGGTCCCAACCAAAAGAAAACGTGGAGGAAAAAGTGGTACGCTGGCTGTGTCGGTGAGACTATAACTGTTAGTCTGTCCGTGACCTGGTACATAGACGTTCGTGTGGTAAAGTCAGTGCCGCCAGCAAGGCAAAAACACCGGCCTGGATAATTTTTTGCTCAACTTGAAGAAACTTACGGCCGGCTAATACTATAGCTATACATTAGTGCCGGGATGAATGCATGAGATCAATATGTCATGGTGCTTACTGTAATGTTTATTTACCGCGTAGCTAACTGGGGATGTGAAATCTAGCTCACTGCCATAGCATAACTGAAATACCAAGCATTGTTTTCTGCAGTGTCAGCTATGCAACTGCCTCCTGTTTACTCTAGCTGTGATAAGACATCAAAATGCATTCATGACTTGTTTCATTTATTACCTGGTTCAGTTGTTCAAATATTTACTTTCATTCTCTCCTGTGCACTCAGCTAAGCTACAGAATTTTTGTTTCTTTACAGATGGTAGTAGAAAGCTATGCTAGAGATCTTAGTTGTACATGTAGCTACCACCTTCTTATCATTTAGTTAATGGGTCAAGAATGAAAAAATGATCTGGCTGCACAAGACCGGGCTTTTCTTACAATTAGGAGTGAAATGAGGTTTTGAACATTCATTGATATTGTTCTTTTTTGTTTGGATTGTGGTATTGTACCTGGATCTAGTAAACATCTAGTACACTTTATTTGTACATATTTTTCTTAGCAATAAAGCTATTAGTTGGCTATCAGCTTCTTTTAGCTACATCATCAAATCTACATTGTTCTGTTCATAGTAGCTATTATTTTTGAAGCATTGCCATGATTGCTATGTGCACAATGGTCCATTCAACAAAGCCTTGCTTTTTTTATCCCAGGATTCTTGTAAACTTTGCTATGCACATGAAGAATAATATGATGCATTATACAACCAAGTACTAAATAATAAGAAATCCAGTTAAAATTACATCACAAGTAATGAATTAATGTATGCAGAAACTGCAAAGCGTATGGAAATGCACTTTGAACAAAGGCACAAACATATTGCTTACTCATTTTCGTGCTGATGACTAAAACAGCCATGTTATTTCATATGATGCACACTACAAGCAGGTAGTTAAGATGGCCATCCCGTGCCAGCTGCACAAGGCAAGAAGAGGAAGAAGATTAATAGTGGTATGTTTGTTTGTATTGTTTACTTGTATTATATATTTTTTATCCTTACACCTGGCTTGCTTGGCTTGGCTATCTATAAATGCATTGTAAACAGTAGAGATGTACCGATCTAGTATTGGATCAGTACCAATCTCAACAATTTGAGCAAAATCGGTAGAACCAATTTTCTGTTGAAGCTAAAGTATAGTGTCGTTTCTTTGCCTGGTGCCCATTGAAACTACAAGAAGCCATATAACTATATGCGGGTTAGCTGTTTTACTTACCCTTGAACTTACCAGAGGTTCTTGGCAGAAAACAATGGATAGTGCTACATCATATCAGAACACTAAACTATTAGAATCTCTGCTACAACAGCCTACAAACCATTTCAAGAAAGTCTTGTAGGAGCATGCATTAAAATATTTGTGGGTGCTGTCACTGCTGATTGTCTGGGTGGTGTAATTGAGGCCACACCACCATTGGTATTGACTCCAATAACACTGCTGTGATCATAGCTAACAATTGACCAATTAGCTTAGTCTGAGATTATAAAATGCTATATGTACAAGATCAATCAATGATAACTGATACAATATTAGTAGATCAGTATTAAATTTCCTAGATTGGATCGGTATTGGTAAAGCTCAGAAAAGTTGAATTGGTACTTCTATAGTAAACAGCATGGTATGTTTTAATGTTTGTTTATTTGCGTTATAACTTTGCCTTTACCTGGCTTACTAGGCTCTCGCTGGCTTGGCTTGGCTGTCTTACTTTATCAGGCTCACCTGGCTTGCATACTTTCAACTACTAAAGTATTTTGTATCTTCTACAAGTTATATGTATGCGTATAGTGTGTACCCATCACTGCACATGTGCCTTTGCCATACCAGTGATGAACCCCATTTAGCCACCAGTGACCTGTAGTTGATACTGTGCTGTATATTGGCTACATAGCTGAATAATTTCCTTCTTCGGTGATGTTGCCAATGATGTGTTGCTGCATACAATACTTCAATAATGTATATTTCTCTCATGTATGTTTTTTACCATTATTCATCTCTTGTTTCACTACTTTTCATCACTTCGATCCCTACATATAGCATACAGCTACACCTGTGGGGAGATTCCTACTTAATCAGTACTACCGCACTGTTTGATATGCTAACATAGTGCTAACATAGTGCTTTTATGCATAATGTGAACTGTAGATGGAGTCTGTATTGAGAGATCTAAACTTTTCAGATGAAGTAGTGGAAAGATTCAAGGAAGAAAAGGTTGTTAGGTAGCCAATATTGTGATGTTGTTAATGTATTATTGTAAAGGTTTTTGTTTCCACCATTCCACTGCTAATGGATTCCGACTTCAGTGAACTTGGAATCAAAACTATGGGACAATGGGCAATGCTTAAGAAACGTTGTCGTGACATTTCACAAGGTAATGTACTAGCTGTATGTGCTAAATTTGTTATGGTTCAAGTGCATCATAGGTAAAAAGGTCGCGTCTGAAGTCCGGCGAATAATGGGACCTGCTATTCCTTCAACATCATATAGTTTACCAATGCATTCTATAACGAATTTTGGAACTCCACAGCTGCCACGGAGATCAAAGCAGAAAGGAAAGTATTCAGCAACTGCCTACAATAGGAGTAAAAAAAAGTCCGTTTCATTTCAGAAAAAGCTTTATGTCTTTGGTTACATGGGTGAAGACCCACCTAAAAAGTTTACCAGGTGTGACAAGGACATTTACTTAAGTGGTTTGTTACCATCTCTCTCAACTAATGCCACAGAGAAAGAGGTGCGAGAGGAAATATGTGCATTGATTCATAGCAGTTCAGGGTCTATTTCTATATCAGTAAAGCCTACAGATTTTGAGTTCATTAATATGTGTGGAAAGCAAGCTTCAGTTGTTTATTGCAAAGAAGGGTTCCATTGGGATGGAGGAGCTGTTAAAGAACTCAGTGGATCCGGAGGAGTCTATGTTCGCTTAACAAAAAATATAAGTACAGAAACCAGTTCAAGTGATGAAGAATTGCCCGAAGGTCCGTTCCAATGTTATCATACCAGTAGTAGCAATAATCAGTCTCATGGCAGTCGCAGTAATGTTAGTAGATTGGTAACATGCTCTAGTCTTAGCTGTGGTGAAGACTTGTCCCACAGCGTTGAAATCATTGGTGGTAGTTTATCCAGATCTGGACCATCTCACATTAAAGAGAATATAGGCAGTTCATCTGGTAGTAGATCATGTCATGGTAGGCCATGTCGTGAGATTGATGATTTGCACCTTAGTGCAGATTTGCGTAGTGTGGCTCATGACATGCCTCATGAGAGTAGTGATGATAGTTTGGCTTCTCAAAGAGATAACAGCGGTAGATGGTTGGTTGATGATGCTGGCAACGATAGTAACTTGTTGCCGTTGAGCACTCTCAGTAGTGGAATACCTGGTGGTAGTGGTTTAGGTAACACAGGTAGCACAAATACCTTGTCTCGTAATGACTCAATGACCTATGGTATTCATAGCAGCAGCCAGTTCAGAAATGATGGAGATAGTACCATGGATGTTTCTCATAGTACCAGCAGTATGGATGGTTGTCAACCAGCACCATATGTTATTAATCTTGTGGCAGGTGAAAACAGTGACTGTGTCACTCCCAGGGAGGTGGATCGCTATACTGTTAGTTCTCCTGTCACCTCATCTTCTACAGACATAGCGAACCTACAAGAGATATTTCCAGATAAGTCTTTAGGCCTCTTGAAGTTTGTGCTTGAGCTTTGCTCGTGTTCGTTTTTACAAGCTGTTGAGTTTCTGACTTCAGTGACTTCATTTTCATCACTGCGAAGTCTGGCAGCAGAGTCTCTAATTACTACTCCTTTAGATGAAAGCCCTCGCATTCGCTTGGATGATGAAGATGAGTATGAAGACTGGCTGACTGCTGCATTGGCCTTCTATAAATACAGTAAGTTTGACAAGCATGCGGCTGTAAGAATCACCATTCATGGCCAACCAGGAGTTGATACAGGAGGTGTCCGTAGACAGTTCTTTTCGATTGTGTTCACACAGTTAGTAAAACCATCAACTACTAGTCTGTTTGAAGGGGAACCATGTAGGCTTCGCCCAGCATACAAAGCCACATCATTGTCATCGGGATTACTACGTACCGTAGGTACAATGGTTGCCCATAGCATCCTCTTAGATGGTCAAGGATTTCCATTCTTAGCAGAGTATTGCTATCATTACCTAACTGGCAATGAAGACCTTGCTATCACAGCCATAACTAGTGAAGATGTAAGCATGGGAATAAAAGATATTCTTCAAAAGGTTTGATTAATAAAACTCTACTTTATTATTATTTGTATTGTTCCATCTATATAGTTAGAGAATGTAGAAACTGAAGATGAACTGCTGGCTCTTAGGCGTGAAGAACGAGAAGAGCTCTGCATTATGATGGAAAAGAGTGGATGTGACCTTCCATTGACAGTATGTGTTATTTGTGCTTTCTTAACTTTACTCTGTTGTATACATATAGGTTGGTAACAAGAAGTGCATTTCTGAGTGCATCATTCTTTATGATGCTTTATATAAGAGAAAGATTTATCTAGATGCTTTTGCAAGTGGCTTGGAGGTGTTAGGAATGCAATTGATGATTATGTATTTTCCTGATCAGTTCAAGGCAGCATTTGTCTTCAGTGAAAGCCTTACAGGAGATGCTGTTATAGCTAAACTGAAGCCAGTGCCGAAAATAACAAGAATGAGTGTAGATGAATATCGTATTTGGTGCTATTTGCTGTCATTCCTTCATGAAGCTACTGAAGAAGGTAAATCCATTGTATTTTACATCAGGGTGTAAATGATATATACCTTTATAGATCTCAAGGCATATGTTCGTTACGTGACAGGCTCTCCAAACCTGATCGACACCATTCATGTAAAGTTTGTGTCATATGAAGGTGCAGAGGCTATTTCCAGCAGCACCTGTCATCAGAGGTTGACTCTTTCTACAAATATTCAAGATGATGAGGAAGAATTTTGTTCTGCTATGAAAGCAGTTGTCCATGATCTGACCTTTACCATGCCGTAGTTTTATTATTACTGACAGTGACTTCTTTTAGTTGTTTTAGATTAACTTGTGATTCTAGGCCAACGTGTACTTTTTAAAATATGCTGGTGGCTGACAGTGACTTCTTTTAGTTGTCTTAGTTTAACTTTTGATTCTAGGCCAATGTGCACCTTTTTAAATATGCTGGTGGCTGGACCACAACAACCATGATTATAATACATAACATTTCAGTGGTATGATAACATCTGTCTGTAATTTCAGTAAAGTGGGTGGGTAAAACATGGATAATGTATATATGTATACATGGATAATGTATACATGTATATATGGAATTTGTTGTGCAGCATTTGTGCTAAATGCAGCCATTGTGTGTGTGTTCTATAGAATAAAACCTACAGTTAAGCTGTACTCTGTATGCATTTTATCTTACTTCAGCTGGATGCTTTACTGCATGTACTGTTGGTTTATGTGTAAGGGGTATAACTTACTGTAATGATACTGTATGATCACTATCATGACATAATTTATTGTTTTGTACTCTAAAATGTTATACTTCACTAATGCATGTTCACTATTAGGAATCAAAACCTACTTTCTGAAATAAATGAAAGTGTTAGCACTTTGAAGACAGCTGAAGATATTGATCTTAGCAAGGAAGACTCATTTTTACTTGTTTACCAAACTAAGAAGCAGAAAGAATGGTTAGAATGTTATGGTAACGTAATTACTTGCATGGATGGAGTTTATAAAACTCTGAGATATGGTGTTACTTCCTTGTTGTCAAGACATCAATTGGAATAAGTAGAGTTGTTGGCACTATTATTCTCCAATATGAAACAGAGGAGCTTATTGCTGAAGGGCTTAAGATTATTAAGCAATGGAACCCACGGTGGAGTCCAAAATTCTTCATGACTGATAAGAGCTCACAAGAATTAGGTATGGTTTCACTAACATGGCTAATTGTCTTTGAGTTGGAACTGTTCTATAGGTGCTATTGGTGTGGTACAACCAAAGTGTTTTAGATTGGTGTGTGACTTTCATAGTTTGCAGGCAGTGGAAAGATGGATAAACAAATCATCAAATGGTGTGAAGTTTGAAGATAAGGCAACAGTTAAATCATCATTTAGAACCTTGTTATATGCTACTTCAATAAATTTTATGCAGCATACTGTGTTATAAACTTTATTGTCACACAGATGAGAAATTTGAAGAGATGTTAACACAGATTCAAACATCTAGCTGGTACAAAGAAAACTTGCCATTACAAGAATACTTGATAAACCAGTGGCTGAACTGCAAACCTGTAAGTATTTATTATCACTCTTTAATAGGCAGATAATTACTGTTACCAGTAGATAACGAAAGACTTTTAAATGTTTACCAGTATAATTATTTATATTTGGGCAGAGCTCAGTTAATATGACCTGCTGATTGGTTGAAAATAATCTGACTTGTTTGCATATTGTCTTTTTTTTCATCGGAATGCATTGGGTAACACATGAATGTGGTACAAAAAAACAAATTTAACTTATAACGGCATTTGTGTTCATGGAGAGTATCTTTGGGTGGGCGAGATCAAAGAAAGTTTACTTTATATTTCAAAAAGTACACTTTAGGGCAAAAAGTACTTTATAGCCCACAAAGTGTGCTTTATGTTATAGTTAAAGTACCACCAGACATGTGTACGGAAAATACAGTACAAGGGGGTGTGTTGAGAGTCTAATACAGCATGAGGTGAAGCTGAGTGCTGCATTTGCCTCAAGATCCCGAGTGCTATATTTTTTGTACACACAAGCATAGGCAGTGCTTTAAGTGGTATATTGTATCCCTGGACTAGGAGCAGCCAGTTTCCTCCCTTATCCTAACAGCTTTCTTCTGTTAGGTTAGCTAGGCCAAGTCACTAGCAAAACCAATGACCAAGCACTTTTTTTCCAATGTGCTATGATCCTTACTCTAGTTGAAAATTCTATTTCTTTGCGTACCGCTGGCTTGTTTGTAGTGCTGGGCAATATCACAATATTATCGTATATTGGGATATTTACCTCTGATTTCGTCTTCAAATTGCAATATCGTCATATCATATTTTAGTAGTTTTCTGTATTTAGTGTAATTCTACATATTTACACATATTTATTCAATTCTTAGATGGAATTGCCCTCCAAGTTATATCCAAAAAAGTGCTTGTTATGAAAATATTCTTGCTATACCACTTAAGGATGGATATCATGATATTTAGTAGTATCATGATGTTTCAGGTGGTGATATATCGCTTGTAGGAAATTGTGATATCGCCCAGCTCTACTTGTTTGTTAACTTTTTTTGTAAAATAAAATTATTATGACTGGTGAACTCACACATACCACATCAAAATAAAGAAATAGTGCCCCTATCAATTATCATCTGAAAAACAAAGTATTCATCTGAAAAATGAAGTATCCATTATGCTTTGTTGTCAGCTATGTTTGTTATACAGCATTACTGTACGAATCAAGGACTGTTCAAAAAGCACCACTGCAATTAAAGTAACCACTATAAAAATATATGGATAATTTTCATTGCGAAGGAAAGCTACATGTATCATGCACTAGCTACCGCCAAGTTGACACCTTTTTCCATCAGCAAAGATGAAATGAGACACAAAGGAGGACACTGGTAAGTCCATGAAGAATGCATTGTATGAATTAGTGATGTGCGATATGTGACATATATCGAAATATCGTGATAATTTTTTTTATATCGTGTTATGATATAGAATCTTTATATCGTGATATAAGCCGAAGTGTATAGATTTTAGTTATAATTAGAGAAAAATGTACCCAAGATGTCATTGTACACTGTAATATTTTTGATATAAGAGCTTGTAATGTTGTATGCTAGTGATGTACCGTGTTGTATTGTACTTCTAGTAGGTTAGTGCTACAAGTGTCATCGGTGTAAGTACACAAGCTGAGTGATGAGTTTGTATATCGTGATATACATCGTACCGTGATAATTGTGTGCAATAATCATGATAGGAAAATATCCTATATCGCACATCACTAGTACGAATTACGATATACCAAAAGGCATGTGTCCGACTAAAGCGTTGTCAAACAGTGAAAAAATCAAGCACTGCTATCGAGTTACGCTTGTCTGAAGGCATCAGTCAGTTACTACATAAGTCAGCAAGTCACTAGAAAATTCTGTTTAAACAATTTCATAGCAACTGTTGAAAGTGTTTTTGGAAGGCTAAGTTTTAACCTAACCTGCTTCATCGTCATCAGGAAAAAGCGAGGCTGGTTTTTGGGTGATGTCTTATCATGGGCCACGCCCAATCTTCTGTGGTCAGTACTATCGTACTGTATAATATCACTTCTTTTTACAATTGGCAATTAAGGTTGCTATGTCCAGCTTTACTTGCCTTTTTTTTTTTTTTACTACAACTTTAACAGGCCAGTATATTCATAGTAGAAAAATGTAAACTGGTTGTGTTTTGTTTATAGCTACTGTAATTGTTTTATTTGATTTGTGCCATCATTGCTATATTTTATACTGTAGCTGTGGAGTCATGTTTATAGGCAGGTGTACCATGCAAATATCAATACTGATAATTTTGTGGAATCATTTAACAATGTTCTTAAAAACCATTACTTGACTTTACGGCATGACAAATCAATTTTTTCACTAACTAAAATTTTGCTGCATTGCATTTTTCCTGACCAAGAAAGAGAGTATGCTGTTCTTACAGCCAAGCAATCATCCTTGCACAGAGTACCAAGAAATGATATCCCAGAGTTTCTGAAGAATCGTCCTTTTAATGTACAGACTTCATGCATTGCCAACATGGAGAGATCCAAAAAAGTGCCAGCTGACTCTATATCAGCAATACATGCAAAAGACGGCATATACGAAGTTAAATCTTCAAGTGGGAGCTCAGTGTATGATGTCAACATCACTGATGGTACTTGTTCATGTCCATATTTTCTTAAACAAAACCTCCCGTGCAAACACATTTTTAGCATTTTTGAACACACGAACTGGTCATGGAAAAATCTACCAATATCCCTAACAGAAAGTCCTCATATGATATTAGAAGAAACCTTTTTAAAGGTCAACCAGTCTGAGTCAAACAGTGTAATTGATGCAACTGTCTGTGCTGGTAAAGTGGACGACCATACTGACACAGGAGATCATAATATTAACCAAGAAGTTGACTATGATGGCAACCATGCTGATCCTGATGCAGTTCATAGTACAATACCCTCATATCATCCATCTGGAAAAACTCTACTAAGCATGCAGAAAAAAATCAGAGACAATTTAGCAAAGTGTAGTGCTGCCGTATTCATGATTGACGATATCAGTGTATTGAAAGAAATTGACGACAAGGTAAACCACATTCACACTGAGCTGTTGCAAACTGCATCTACTAATCTGAGTTCAGAACAAATCCCAGTCATGAAGTGCCTAATGGCTGATGAAGCAATGAATACAAGCAAAGAATTCACTTAATTTCACGAGCTAATCAACTGACAAAGAAATATAGGACAATGCGTGTGAAAAGAAAATCTAATGTCTCTACATGCCCTTTACCCTTAAAGCAACTTAAAGTAAAAGAAGACCCATTAAATAAGGCAAGCAGAAGATCAGATAAAGAACAGTTTAGGTAAGCCTGTAGGTTACATCTTCACATTTTATGTACGTGTCTACATATGTACGTATTATAGGCATTGATGTTGACAATGATCTGGATATGATCTGTAATGTCAAGAAGGAAACAAATGGGAGCAGTAAATTTGGTTAGTTATAATAGGGCATACTAGTATTGAAATTTTCCTCCATTACCACCTCTTGTGATAGAATCCCTAAAGCTTCTATCTTTTAATATAGATTTTTTAACCTTGTACATGGTCTCAGTTGTTTAAAAGGTGTAGTGGCTTCAGTGACTATTCTACTGACTGACTAACTAACTTAGGTTATGGTAGCATGTTATGACTTCCCGTTAGGCTGTGCACACTATCTCCACATTTATCAACCATATTTTCTGTAGTAACTGGATTGACTGTAGAGGCGCTGCTCGTATTGTTCTTCACTTGTAATGCTAAGGATAATATAGAAGCATAAAGGCCACTTCATTTCTCAGTAATTGAATATTAGGGCATGCATTCAGATGCAAAATTAATTTTGTGGCATGTTTATAGTGCCATTCTTTCTTTGATGTAGAATGCATGGGATCACAGTCATACCAAAAAAGTTAATAAACAAGTAAATGTAAATTAAAATTAGGAAATTTTGAATTCAATCAGGACATAAAAATAGTGAAACAATGAGGTTGTCTGATTACAGTACATTAAAATTATAATTTAGTCACCCCTTCTGCTTACAAATTATTACAGATGGCTGCAAGTTCGAGGCTGCCCAGGTCCAGTGATGGATTTTTTCTCCTTTCTCTACCTTTTCAAACACACTTTATGTACCAACTGTAACCAGGCTGTAGGACCAGGTGTCCTACAGACCTTCAACACTTGTGCCGTAAAGCCTTAACACATAAATTTTTAAAAATTAGATTGCATCTGTAGCTACATATACACTATTGGGTTTACCTCACCAATACCACCAAGGTGCTATGAAGGTATTGTGAGGCTGTTGCCATTTTGTGATAATGTGTAAATCTCCAGGGTCCTTTTTGTATATCGTACAATCATGTCTTAAATTGTTCACACCAATGACATTTGATGCTCCGGTTGACTGCTTGATATTCACAAAAAATAACTGTGAAGATTGTCCATCACTTTAAATAGCTGGCCTTCCACAGTTGTTTTGTCCTTCAGTGCCAGTCCCACATTGACATGCAACCACCATTGGTTCATAATACCAAAGTAGGGATTTCACTGGTACCCTACTTCAATCAATATAACAGTTAAGATTTTTGCTATAGCATAGCCGATTTGCACGAATTACATGAAGGTCACCTGTTTATTTCCAAACAATACCTCAGGTTATCCTGTATTGATTTTGTTATTGTTGTTTTGATAATAATTGTATCAATATACAAATTCACAGGAAAGAGAAAACGGTGTGGTGAATGTCAGAATTGTAAAGCAGCTGATTGTGGAAAGTGCCGTTTTTGCCTGGACAAAAGGAAATTTGGGAGACCAGAACGTCTTAAAAAGTGTTGTATTCAGAGACGGTGTAAATTTATTACCTCCAGAAGCCCTTACAATAGTGATGAAAAACAGAACGTGATTCAAAAGAGTAAACCACATGCTATTGAAGCACTTGCATCTATTGAAAATAAAATAGAAAATCTTCGTAAGTTGTAAGGTCTATATGTGCATACTGTATTTAAATTATTTTTCTGTAGGGAATAAAGCATTCCTGGCAACAAAGCAGGAGAAGTTTTCACTATCTAAAGATGAGATCATGAAGGCGTTTTACTATAAAGTTTCAACATTGTTTTGATTTACTAAATTTATAGGCTGTTTATACTGGTTCGATGTTCACAAAATGTGGAAACTTTCCTGACGATCCAATTCCACCCAGATATTTGTCATCAGCAAACATATCTAATATTACCAGAAAATTGCTAACAGAAGGAAAGATGATAAAAATTGTGTTGCCAGATGGAAACTGCTTTTTTAGAAGTGTAGCAGTGTATGTACATGGAGATGAAGATTATCATATGAATGTACGAAAAAAATTATGCTCTCATATCACTGCAAATCAAGATGTGTACAGCACCCTTTTGTTCAATAATTCCATGGCTCGTCACTTGAAACATATGGCCAAACCTGGCACTTGGGCAACTCAAGTTGAACTACAAGCTGCTGCTGATTTTTATGGGACTGATTTGTATGTTTTGACAGAAAAACCCAGCAAAACAGATTATCACTGGATATGTTATGCAGCATCTACTAACCCAAGTTTCAAAGAAAATTATTCAGAAAAAATTTTACCTATATGCAATTGGCTCATAGCTCTTCTGTTCATTTTGACGTGATAATAGAGTTAAAAAGTAAAGAAGTGCCTACGGTACGACCTGTGCTGCAAGGAAAAGTGTACCAACATGTTGAAGTACTATAAGTATACAATGTAGCTTGCTAACAAAAGTATCAATATATATAGTTATGATTGATGTGTCATGATAAATACCGTGTTTGTATATAGCTACAATGCATGGCACGCATGGGTCAGCTGGGCACGCACGCACGCACGCACGCACGCACACACACATTCATCGACTGAGTCATTTTATAGTACAAAATGTAGGTGACTCTGGATGGGAATTTCTGTGTAAGGACAGATAGGCTGATAGCTGCATGTAAATGACAAACTTTCTGCTTATCATTTTAAATGGAACATGGCAGCATTAGCAAAGCACACACTTCTGTATAGTTTTGCAACATTATTTTTCCTTTGAGACAGTTCCTGTTGACAGTGGATAACAGCAGCATCTTTACTTTGACAACTCGAGCTCTGCACAAACTGAGGCTCTATATCACCTACATGTCCCTCAACAATTCAGTACCCCCTCCCCCCCCCCCCCCCCCAATTTTCCAGTAAAGCAACTAATACAGTGTCCCAAAACCACTACATCTTCATGATCACCTACTTATAGAGAAAGGGAATAAAACTTGTAGCTACTTAACTGCATGTATAGTGAATAGCATGGGATTATAGATATACTGTTATAACACCCTAGGGTCTGGCATGCAGGCTGAAGACAAAGGAGCATGCTGAGTAGCTATGCTTACAGCCACTTCTGTAATCACTGCAACCATGAACAAGCCTTCAGCTTCCTTACAACTCTCAAATAATTTTGAGCTAACACCCTCCCCCTCTCCCAACTTTTTCACCTTCCACTGCCTGGCATGGGCTTTCATAAAGGTAAAAGCATCACTGAGTGTGTACAAACCGGCAAAGTCACGGAAACCGTAGACTATAACCCACGTAGCGGTTATAGATACGACTAAAACGTCTATACAACAGTCTTATGTGCAATTTTTTTTTTTAGGGGGGCACGTGCCTTCCACCCTGGATCCGCCACTACGAGTGGAAAGTAGGTTTTCCAGCAGCCGGCTCAAGCGTAACCACAAACATGATGCAGTGATTACCGTGAACAAGCATTGTATGGTTTCACATAATTACTTCAGCGCCGGACAGTGCAAGTGCCAAATCAGTTTATTCCAGCTGTCGACAGGTCGGGTTGAACTAAAGAGAGTTTTCGTTTAGCAGTGGTATCACTGATGGAGGCTTTATCACAACTAGTAGATAAAATTGTTGATTCTGTCAGTCCTGAAGATCTAGAAGCTACCTTGTCAACACTGAGGAAGATCTTTAACAACATTATTCAACACCCAAATGATGACAAGTATCGTCAAATCAAACTGGCTAACAAGACATTTAACAGTAAAGTGTGGAGGTATCCTGCTTGTGAGGAGTTGATGAAGATGAGTGGGTGGGTAGTGGAGGATGATCATGTGAGACTAAGAGATGACTCTCATATCCATATTGTATCCCAGTTACTCGGCAGAAAAGAAACCAATGTACAACACACCTCACAATTCTCTGCTAAGAAACCTGACACAGAGATGTTTGTGCCTCCAGAAGATGAAACTGTTGTCATAGTGAATGCTATACGTTATGGGATGGGAAATAAAGTGAAACAAGTGCTGAGTCAATACAACACTTCTGACGTAAGATGTATGTGGCTACTTGGAGAAAGTCCCCTCATATTCTCGGCTTTTAGAGCTAGACAAATTGGCGTTGCACGAATATTGATTGAAGAGTATGGTATAGATGCTAATGCCTCGGATGGGAAAGGCAGTCCCTGTTTCCTTGAGTTGTTTTCAGGATGTGATTCCTCTGACGCTTGCCAATCATTGATCATCGAGTTTATCAAGGAATTCAAGCTTCATGTTTGTACAGGTGGCCAACCATTGTCAGCAATTCATCTCGCATGTTTGCTCAAGCTTTTCACTGTTCTGAGATACCTTGTGGAAAAGTGTCAAGTTCCTATCAACCAGCCAATCAGTAATCATAAAGTTGATGTAAATGGTGGTACAGCTCTGCACATTGCTTATGGCATTAATGAAGTAGAGATTGCACAATATTTAATACAACATGGAGCTAACTCAGACATAAAAGATAGTGATGGCAAAAAACCTCAAGAATACATGTTGTATAGTGGTCAACGGGTCAGAGATACCACAAACTTCTATTCTAAAAGTTCAAACTTTTTCATTAAGCGCAGTAAGATATTCAGAAACTTTGCAAGCAAGGAACTTTATTATTTCCAACAACTGTGTAACAGTGGAACTCCAGCATATGAAGCTGTCAATCTCACCCTTGAAATTTTCCCTGAGTTAAATAAAGAAGCCACTCATGCCCAGCCACCTGACTTAGAAGCTACCCCAACCATGAACAAGCTCAACCATTACATCACTGATATGGCACCATCTTATTATGCTATTGGCTTGGAGCTTGACATTCCTAATAGTAAATTGAAGGTGATTAAGAGTGACCCCAGTTTGGCTGATCTTCAGGAGAAGTGTCGTAAGATGTTAGAAGTGTGGCTTGAAACTGATACCTCAGCTACCTGGAGGAAACTTTGCGATGCACTGGAAGAACATGAAGTGGGATTGTGTGCTGTTGCTGAAAGGATAAAAGGACAACCTGTAGTTTAGAAACGGTATAATGTTACAGATTAGTTATCATTAATTCAGTCTTTCTATAAATACACACATACAGGGTTACACTACATAGTCTACACAATGATTATTCTGTAATGGTTGTTTTTCAGTCAATACATGTTCAATACAATAATGAAAGTTTAATACTCCGGAAAGAAAGAACGGCTTTGCAGATTACCATGAGGTTAAATTTAAAAATCAAATCAAAATTAGTAAATACTGAATCCATATAATAACCAATTAAGGTTTACAACAATTCACAATAGGGAGGGAGAACATGTATAGGCCTGCAAGAGTTCATATATAGATATACAAACTCTTGATGCTACATTGTGTTCAACAATTATCTTAAAGTAATTGCTAATAAACCAAGCAAGACATGCAATATTATTATTATGTCCCAAACACTAATTATATGTGAAGCCTGCAGGTGATTAACATGAAACTGAAGTATTTGAGATATGATGCAATCACTCAACACAGTGCATGTGTTTTGACCAGGTAAGTAAGTTGGATACTCTCAATAATAATTATTATGAACTCTTGATATACCTGATGTAAACTAACTGTGAGGCTATATAACTGTAACATTTTTATATATAAAATTATTAAGACAAGAATTGACACACTCATCTTCATTCTAGGAGTTAAATTGAGTTGTATGACATTAACTGTGTATTTAAAAGGCTTAGCCAAGAAGTTGTACAGGGTTGTAGTTATTTGAGCACCGTGCTATAGGTATTTTGAACCTGTCTTGTTTTAGTGTTTGTGTGTTTAGAGCACAGTACTGCATGCATGCATATGCTTCATGTTATACTACTTAGCAAGAAGGGGCTTTATATTGTGTGAAGTGTCAATCATCATCTATCCTATACAAACCATGATCTAATTAGGTCTTCATTGTGGTCACTTCTGCAAATGTTATAAATTGCACACAAACTGTTTGATGTGCTGTGCCACAGCAAATAATACAATTCTATTGTGTGTTTAAGGGTAATATTATTGTCATACATATATAGGCAAAACACATGTAGAGTGTATCTAATACTTGTATTGTTGTAGCTACAGCAATTTATAGATAACATGATTCATGTACAGTGACTTTATAGTAGTTATTGTACTTTCACCTACAGTGGAAGCCCCCCATGGCTTAGCTAACTGTCTCGGCCTTCGTTAAAACCCGGAACGGACCGGACCGGACCGGACCGGACCGGGCGAATTTTTTTTTTGGGCACACTTTGGACTTAGAAATTTTCACGCATTATTTTTTTCAGGATAGTCGGTGTTGCGCATGTTATACCGGATACTAATCTGCTCTTGTACACACATTGCCAGGGCACGTTGCTCTAAGCTGTGTTTCCTGCCAGGCTGACAGTACAAAGGGAGGGTGAAAATCACTTTAGGGGGAGACGCCTCTTTCTCCCGTTCTGCCGTTTTTCAGCACCAGAATGTTTTCTCACATCGTGATTGGCAACCTCAGTGCCAGTCTGGCGTTAGACAATCATGGCACAGAACTACTCACAGCCATTGTTGAAAGTGAGTATGGAGCATTCTGTGTTTTAATTCTTGTTAGTATTAACCAACACCAGTTTGATGGATGTGTCACAGTGTTATCACTGAAGTGTTAACAGTAGAGGCTGGAGTATTACCAACTCTTTTTATTAATGTATTTATTATCAACTCTTGGTGTTATGAACACCATGGTAGTTAACTGAACAAGCCCTTTAGTGTCGATTTTGTTTCTGAGCAGATAGCAATTGCCAAGATGCATTTTTGATTGTGTATTACTGAACAATGTGGATGTTCCTTTCCCTATGGATGGCAGTGCTGACTTCTGTATATTTACATAATTTTTTATCACTGATTCATGATGTGGTCATGATTATGTGTGATGATCTGTGATCACATGTATTGAGTACGATATTCTTAATTTATTTTCTAGATGAAATTCTGAGCAAGTTATTATAACCAAAGAACCCCAATCTATGGAACATTTTCTTGGTGATTGCATACAGCCGAGATGAGTTTGATGATTTAATACTTCCACAATAGGAACAAAGATAGGAAATTCAATATGGTATACCTGTATGGGAGAATTTCTTTTCAACTTAGAGAAAAATTTATTCATTGTTTTTTTCCAGATAATGTTGCACATGTTGTACGGGATACTAACTTGCTACAGACATGCACATTCGTCACAATGTCGTGTTCCCTGCCAGGCTGACAGCACAAAAGGAGGGAGAGGATGACTTTAAGGGGAGACCAATTAAGAGGCCTAATTAAGAGCCCTCTTTTCTCACACCATTTTTTAGCAGCAGAACGTTTTCACACATTGTGATTGACAGCCTCCACTGATTTTTCAGTACAGAGCTCCTCACAGTCATTGCTGAAACTGAGTGTGTGAGTATGATGGAGCTTGTGTTTGTTAAGCAACTGAAACAGCCAACTACCAGTTTGACAGTGCGTGTTAAAACATGAGTGAGTATGAATAGACTGAAAAGGCAGTAATGCATTTGGTTATGCGTGTCATGTTATTGTTCAGTCAGACAGCTATCGAGATGTATGGTGTGTATGTGTAGTTGAGGGTACACAGGGCCGCCCAGAGAAATTAAGGGGCCCAGGGCAAAGAGTTAAAGTGGGGCCTTGACCCAAGTTGTAAGGTGAAGACCAAAAAAAAAAAAAAAAAAGGTCACAACCTGCTGGCAATGATAATAACTACCCATCACCAACCATATCTCCTTATCTATAAGCTTGCTACACTGCTCCTCTGAAGAATACTGTGACTGCTCTATTAGAGTATTTAGATCTGACTGCTCTATTAGAGTATATCAATCTTCTAACAGGTATTCAAGGGGCCCTTCATGAGGCCTCCTGGGGCCCCTTTCAGGCTGGGGCCCAGGGCAAAATGCCCCAGTTGCCCCCCCCGTGGGCAGCCCTGAGGGTACATCTAAAGAGTACTAAGGGATTTCTGTTGACAGTGAAGCTGTTGTTTCTGAGTGTTGGCTTCCTCTCTTTGTTACGATCTATGTCCTTGTACAGTATAAACTGATACATGTGTGGTTAATCTATTGTAGCAAGTTCTTACTGGCTGATATGTAACCAGATCATTACCTAGTGCACTTGTATACTGTAGAACTACCATATAGTGGACACTTTGAGACCAACTAAATGAAATAGTACTGACAAAAAAGGAAAAATTGTGTTTGAGCAGAATTCCTTATATTATTATATAGGGAAATCCATTCAACAATGTCTGCAGGAATAAAATTTAGGGTTGTAAGTGGGTTAGTACTGCTGAACCGATTGACCCCAGTTCGATCACAATAAAGACAAGTGTCAAGCACTGGGTTTAGTAAAAGAAATAGTAATCGGCATAGATTTGGCATAATATCCATTATCCTAAAGTTCCACTAGTTAATCCTACATTTATTATACAGATCATTACACTATAGGAAGGATCATCTGCAAGGAGACAAGTAGCTGTACCAAAGAGTATTTTAACACTCATAATCAATTAATTAGGTATGACAGCTGCAGCAACCTGCAATTCCCATATGTGGATATGGCCCCGTTGCTTAAAGTCAGACTAGTTGCCTACAAGTAACAACCTTCAATCCTAATATTATATGGGCATAATACCAAAGATGCATGCCAATAGACAGTAGCATACAGTCCCGATAAGTGGGTGCTGCTCCACATATCCCTAAAGACACATTCTCGAATATAAGTTTCTTGAGTACATACAACTGCATTTCCATCAATACTTTTTTAATTTATCTCACATCTCAACTGGAAAGCGTATAAGACCCATTTGATCCAGACAAAATACGACCCAAATGATGAAGATAATCTGGATGACCCAACCCAATTATAACATTGATGCAAGTAATAAAAAATAGGTAAACTTCAAGTTCACAGCCTAATGAAAAATAGGTGTGCTTTAAAATGTTTATCTTAAAGCTATAAAATGAGGCATTGATTCCACTGCAACTTGATGACAAGTGCTCAGTTGTGATGTATCCAAGAACTGATATCAATGGTGTTTGGCATAACTTTGTTACCAGTTGTTTTAATCAAGTCTGATGATACGCTATCACAAAATTGGCCAAACATATACTTAATAGATGTGAATCTGTAACTTCTTTATAGCCATTAGCTAGGCATACTTAAATCAGTGAAGGACAAGTACATTTTAAAGTACAAGTAGCAATTAAAGTACTTCTACGTGTACAAGTGCATTTAAAATGTCAACTGCTTACTTATTACAACTAACTTGCACTACTACACTAACACTACTGCAGCCCTTTGGTAGGTGTGTATACATTCAGTTCCTGTGCTAGCAAAAGTGTATACACAACATGATTAACAACTCATGTACTACTTGATAAATGCAAGTGCACTGATAATCAGATGAGATGTAGGGGGTATGGAATACTCTGTATCGGCCTTCTTTAGGATTAGATTGAAATCATATAATATGGTCTTGTGATAAACGAGTATTTAGATACACACACACATACAGTACTGTAGACATAGGCTTGCAGAAACATGGGTGGAACAGCCAACGTAGTGAGCATACATACTCTATGCAATACATCAAAAATACAACTGGTAGAATAAGGGACACTGGCTGCACTTGAGTTTACTTTCTTAGTTTAACAAGGATAGGCCATAACCCTCATCAATTAGTTTTGCAAGGGTGCTTCCAACTTTAAATATGTCTTCCTGTAGCCTCCACCCTCAAATGCACGTTCACAGTCCAGCAATGCCAGATTGTTGAATTTCCTATCTTTTCCTGTATTACATCATCAAACTCATTTCGGCTGTATTCAAGCACTGTGAGAAATAGGCTTGTTCCACACCTCATTCAGACCAGAGTTCTTTGGTTACAATCACTCGCTCAGAATCTCAATGTGAATCCATCTAGCAATAACAAATATCGTACTCAATACACACGTGATCACAGATCATCGCACATAATCATGACCACATCATCACATGACACAGTGATAAAAACATTATGTAAAATATACACAAAGTCAGCACTGCCATCTTTGTAGGGCAAGAAACATCTGAGTTGGAAACGTTACTTCCTACGAGCCTTATCCACAATTACGTCACAATGCAAAAATAACGCAAAAATTGCGAAAAGTGTGGGGGCCAAGTGGGATACTTTGTATGGAAGGGATAACGTTTCGAGATGTTCCACGTGAAGAAAGCATGAGAAAACTCTGGTGAGGCTATTAACTATCTTACTATGTAGGGGCACGCATTTTCGTACTTCTCGAGTAGTCCTATGGTCTGCTTTTGGTTTCTTCCCAATGGCTCTCTGTACAAAAGGCCCCCACACTTTTCGCCATTTTTGCGTTGTGACGTAATTGCGGATAAGGCTCATTGTGATGGCTATACAATTGTTATAAATAAATAGCTGCCTGTCACAACTTGCACATACCATGTCTTCGTATTGGAAGTAAAAGGATTCACATTGTTCTGTAATAGGATGGCACCATGACACAATCAAAAATGCTTCTTGGCAATTGCCGTCTGCTCAGAACCAAAACTGACACTAAAGGGCTTGTTCAGTTAACTACAGTATTCATAATACCAAGAGTTGGTAATGCACCTATCAATGTTAAGCCCCACTACCCCCCTCCTGGGATTACTAGGGGATTAGTGGGGGATTTTGGCCTGATTTGATTTGAAATTCTGCCCCACTAGTGAGGTATTTGATCGTTCGAAATTTTTGGAATTTGTTAAACCGCAAGCTACATAAGAATTAAACTGTTTCCTAAAGTCAAGAGTACATAATAATAGAAGAGAGAGGAGAGTGTCTAACTGCTATAGATTCGCCAAACGCACAGCGCTCAGACATTACGCAATCATCTATAGCCACCAAAGGTGACAAATGGCCAACAACCACTTCATGCACACATAATAAAAATTATTTCTTTTATGAGCGCTTATATATTAAAACATGTGGCGAGCAAAGGTGTTCGAAGATACTGATTCCTGTGATTCAAGTGGCGAATCTGATAGTGGAGACCAACCAGCACCCAAAAAGCTTCGTACTTCAAAGAGACTTACCAAATCAAAGCAGCAGCCACAGCAACGTCGAAAGGCTTTACTGAAGGCAGAAAGACAGAAATTAGAAAGCTACGTGAAAAAGCTGAACTCGGATAAAATCTCCTCACATTCACTTGAGGAAGTATGTGGCCAAAAGCTATTTAAAGGAGAAGATATACAGGCGTTTGGCTGCTCTGTCGATCCCAAAGCATTAAATTTCCTTGCACATCACTTACAACTAGCATTTGCTCGTCTGTTTGTTGAATGCTCCACCAAGAAAGAGCGATATCTTCATTTTCAAATATCCTGGCATAAACATTGCAGCTTTTTGCTGGTTGAAAAGAATCAGCACCTCACACAGCTAGGTCTGCACCCTTCTGATCCAGTAGCAGAGCAAGTTCTTACAGCACGATCAGAGTGGCATAAAGTGAAGGAGAAACATGCATTGTCTCAAGATGCATCTTCTAGATTTTTAACTCTGTATTGCTCATCCACACTTGATCAGTTGCTGAGGCAGTGTCACAAGGTGATGCAATCTTTTAGCAAGAAGTCCAGTGGTAATGCAGAAGTGACAGAAGACAGTGAAGATGTATTTTATCGGTTTGGAGGGGCGGCTATAGCCAGTATGTTGCATAGTAGGTATGAAAAGTTAAAGCAGCACTGTGGTGATGATCAGCAACTCTCCGAGGAAACAACCATACTTCAGAAACTGAGTATACACAAGAAGGAAGACAAGGAACTGATACCTGACAGCTTGAAGTACCGTGACAAAGGTCACATGTATTTCCCATGTGTAGAATTGTTACCGCTAATAAAAGAAGTTGATCTTGCCACAAAAGAATATACCAATGGTGAAAGTTTCAAAAAGTATGGCTCGGAATTGCTAACTGTTATATCTAACAAGTTAGTTCTTGACACAAAATTGTTATCTTTATATGAAACCATTTTGCGAGAGAAGATACCAGAATTTTCTGAAATGAGTGACAAGAGTGTAGACAGTGTATTTAAGGAATTTGTACGTAAACTATGCCATACAAGGATCCAAGAATTTTTAGATTCTTTTAAGCAACAGAGCGCAGCACACAAAGGCTTAGCTACTTTGGCAGGACAAAACCTAAGGGACTCACTGTTAAGTCATCATGTTAACCTCAAAAGCAAGTCATCCCAAGGAACAACATCAGATACATTATAATAACGATATGTCAAGACACTGTTAAATTATTAAAGAATCATTAATTGCAAATAAATCATAAAAATGTATCGTGTCATCTATTGATTTGGTTTAATTGTGCGTTCATACTTTTTCTTCTCTAGTGGAACTTCACAAAGTTGAAGGGGTGTATCTCGATATCCCTTAGAGCTGTGATGGGGAGTCACAGTGTGCTTTACAAGGTGAGCTGCTCTAACAGTAGGATAATTCATTGCACTTAATTTTCCCCTTGCTGTACTCTTGAACTGGCTAAATAATGTCTCCACTGCACTGCCAGATAACCTTACTGGACTTATAAAATGTTCTGGGTATTCGTCTAAAAACCAAGTGGCAAAACCAGTGAATCCGTAAACACATACTCTCAGTAGATCCCATGCTAATAAAGTATACATTATAAATAGGAATAGCAACTGTGATTCTTACTTTGCCAGCTAAGAAATCTGGGATCTTGTGTGCCAATGGACTCTAAATAGAATATTTTTAGCATACTGCACAAGATGACCTCATTTAATTAAACTAACCTTCAGAAAGCTCGTTGTACCACTTCTCAAAGTGACTAAATCCTTTGTGGATAGACAACATGGGTTCTGATCCCATGCTTGTGATTTTGTCATGAGACAAAAATCCGTCCTCAAAGAGATCTCTGCACGCTTCTAAGTACCGCAAGGTCAGACGAACATTGTCAGCATCATCTGGTATAGGGGATTGTGTAACGTAAGAGTTAAGCTCTGACAGAACTTGCTCTTGCTAAAGGAAGAACAAAATCGTATTACACACTATACACAAGTATGCAATATAGTGATAACACAGACCTGCATGATCTTGGCTGGGAACACGTTCAGTTTTGTCCACGAATCACGAATCACATGGATTTCACGAAGCTTTGGAACCATTCTTGCGTGCCCTATGTCTCGCCGCTGGCATTCCCTTGCAAACATGTCAACAATTGCTTTCCATCCAAACCCAGTCCCATTGCCATCCTCAAACGACCTAGTTCCTCCATCCTGTGAAGCATACAATGCGTTGATCATGTTCTTCAGCTTGAATGAAAATAAAACAGGGTGATTAAATACCGGTATAGTACAGCTAACATGTACAATACACTAGCACATACCTGATGACTTGGACATATGAGCCAATAAATATTGTGGAGGGGATCACATGGATTGGAGAACCAAGGCTTCACCTTGAAACGGTCAGTTCCTTTGCACACACCATACACACCACTAACTCCATGTGTAGCCTTCAGAAATGTGAGGTTAGGTGCAGCACCATCACAAATAAGTAAACTAGTCCTTAATCCATTAACCTATACAACACAAAAGATAACTACATGCAAGTTGTCCATGCAGCATGTATCAAACAAACCTGAAACAATCGGATTGTTTCAAAGATACATGCTGAAATAAACTTAGCAGACACAGCATCTTAACTGGTGAAATAGGGACCAACAACGTCAAATCCTGATGTGAGGTCCCTCCACAGAAATTGCAGTATGTAGTTGGTCATCTTTGTGTGTCTGTCCTCTTCAAGCAATTGGTAGACATCTAGCAGTGATGCCTGATCCCTTTCTGACATTGCCAACCCAATTATCTGATGGTTCCTAGAGTTCCACATCAGAGAGGAAACAACTTTTACCTCATCAAATATAAGGACACCGTTTGACTTTGGTCTGCACTTTCCACTGCTGGCACAAGATTCTTTGAAAGCTTCATAACTTTCAATCTGCTTTAAAATTGACTCATTTGAAGCACCAGCTTCGTGTAGAAAGGCACCAGTATAAGACTGAATAGTAGAACGTGAAGGCAGTTGTAACACATTAAAACTCTTGAGAGCCTCATATGCCGCTGGACTGCGAACAAAAATGGCCAGTGCTACAAAATACATAGTTGTGGTATTCTCAATCATACAACTTAGCTAATAAATGAACTAACCTATTCTAATAGTAACCGGATTCCAACGGTTACCCCTCTTGCGGTTCACTGTGGTACAAACAATTATTATAATTAAAATACAGCACTGTAGCATTGCCCTTACTGTTCCGCAGTTGATCCTTCAGAAAGGTAGTCTGAGCACACCTGTCTGATTGCCATATGTTACGCATACTGTTTCCAATGTGCTTTGATTTAGCTTCCCCTTCCTGAAATACCTTGCCCAATTCATCATTATGTTGCTCTTCGATCTTTTCAATAACAGCATTCAACTCATCATTCTGATCATCGTCTAAAGTAACATCTAGATGTTCATACTTGGCAAGCTTGGCTTTATCTGCTGATCTTTCTCTCTGGGTTGCCTTCTTTCGCTTCTGTGCACTGGCTGGGGATAAATGCTTTAATTTGTAATTTGAAGATGGCTGCTGCCTCTGGAGTTTTGTAGAAGGATCAACTTTACTACTCCTGTTTTGCTGGTGGTTAAGCAAAGCACGCAGACGCTTGCATTGCTTACAGAGTACAACATATTGGCTCTTCTCTTCCATAGTAGCATTGTGAGCTAGTTGATGCAGCAATATACAGTGAATTGAGTCAACCCTCTGAAAAGGTCTCTGCCATAGCCGAACAGTGCTGATGTGAAACCTTATTACTTTGACATAAAAGTCAAAGTAATGTTGGTATTCCAATCCTGGACAGAATTTATAGCTGGCATTTTGGGAAACCATGTTGATTACCGGGCGGGCATTATCCAAGGATTCTATCGTTCCAGCTTGCACTGAACTGAACAGAGCTTGAACGTCATATGTAACATTGTTAGAATCAGAATCAAAAAACAGAGCTCGCACTGGGGACATACACCCCACACCTGCTACCTGCTGGGTGTCTTGTTGAGAAATTTCAAGATATTCCCTTTTCTCTGACCGTCTCATGGCAAACACAAGATCAGGATAACTTTCTTCTAGGCCAGCGATATTCTTTGTAGTAAACAAACCTGACGGTGATAAATCAGATGATTGACTGCATGGAGGTGGTGGGTCTGGTAGTGAAGATGGTTGCTTCGGCAATGGAACTGTTTGTGCAAGCAATTTATATGGTTGATTTGGTAATGGAGCTGGTGGGTCTGGCAACAGAGCTGGTTGATGTGATGACAGAAGTTCTTGATTTGATACTGGCATTGGCACAATGTCACTATACGAATTATCAGTTCGCTGTACCGGAAGATGGTGTGTATTCTGCAGCTGCAGTCTTGGCTGAAATGAAATGAGCTGAGAAAATCTGGGGAGAAATGACACAGAGGCTCCCCTACCCATGGGGCAATGCAATTGTTGAAGTCCATAAGTATGCAGCTGTGCAGGATTACAAGCATTTAACAGCGGAATAAACCTGGGAACTTCTGGTATTGCGTTATGTCCTGCTCTACCAATGCCATGGTGGGCATCAGTTAAGGAAATTAGATTGTTCCCAGGTAAGTCGGCTCGTTGTATGATTCCTGGATTCATTTCGAGCCTAACTCTTTGTTGTTCATCACAACTTCGCCGTTGTGGTGTTCCCATCACCTACTCTCGAAGAACACGACGAAACGTTCAGCACTTAATACTCGATTACACGCGCTGTTACCTCGATTATTAGCTGCTATCTCGATTATAGGCGCTGCTATCTCGATTATAGGCGCTGCTATCTCGATTATAGGCGCTGCCCTCTGAAGTAGGCTTCAGCATTATACTGCTTCAATCAACAGATATTAACAGTCTTCTGTTCACAAAAAGGTATTGATATATGGCTAGCTGTTCTATGGATTGAAGTAGGAGGGTTTGAGCGCTGTGTGTTTGTACAGCCTATATTGAGAGTTAGACACTCTCCTCTCTCTTCTATTATTATGTACTCTTGCTAAAGTGTATTGCAGTCATACTACGTGGGGATTTGACCACTAGTCGTGCCCCCATGGGTGGAGTATTTGATTTTTCAAAAATTCAAATCCCCACCCATTTCCCCTTTATGCCCGGGAGGGGGGAGGTGGGGGATAATATCGATAGGTGCATAATACTCCAGCCTCTACTGTTAACACTTCAGTGCATTGTGACACATCCATCAAACTGGTGTTGGTTACTAAAAAGAATTAAAACACAAAATGCTTCATACTCACTTTCAACAATGGCTGTGAGTAGTTCTGTGATGTGATCTAATGCCAGACTGGCACTGAGGTTGCCAATCACGATGTGAGAAAACATTCTGGTGCTGAAAAAACGAGAGGAAGAGGCGTCTCCTCCTAAGGTGATTTTTGCCCTCCCTTTGTACTGTCAGCCTGGCAGGAAACACAGCTTAGACACCCTGTTAGAGCAACGTGCCCTGGCAACGTGAGTACCAGAGCAGGTTAGTATCCGGTATAACATGCGCAACATTATCCGGAAAAAAATAATGCGTGAAAATTTCTAAGTCCAAAGTGTGCCCAAAAAAAAAATTCGCCCGGAGCGAACCTGAATTTTATTGTTGAGGAGCGCGTATCCAACTAAAATAAATTTCAGTGCGCTTGCAAGGGATACAGGACGTGGACTCTGTTCTTCATTTGCACTCAGGGCACGATTGTCTACTGATATCCAGAGTGGCTGATGGTGATTTCGAAGCAAATATAGTCGTATACTGGTATTTATACAAGTTTGCGAAGCGGAAACGTAGCGTATTACAAGGACTGGATACTCTCACCGTAGCTAACAATGGTGGCGAGATACAAGCTAGCTACTGTAAGACTGGTCACAAATAATATACCTGGACTGATCTACATACCGTACGCAAGGAAATTTATACGTGAGAGAATTTGACGAATCGGGTTTGATTAGTCAAAATTTTCTTAAGTCTAAATTTCCTTGCGTACGGTATGCATACAGATCAGTCCAGTTAGCTATATTATCTATGACCAGTCTTGGCTAGCTTGTATGTCGCCGCCATTGTTAGCTACGGTGAGAGTATCCAGTCCTTGTAATACGCTACGTTTCCGCTTCGCAAATTTGTATATATACCAGTATACGACTATATTTGCTTCGAAATCACCATCAGCCACTCTGGATATCAGTAGACAATCGTGCCCTGAGTGCAAATGAAGAACAGAGTCCACGTCCTGTATCCCTTGCAAGCGCACCGAAATTTATTTTTGTTGGATACGCGCTCCTCAACAATAAAATTCTGGTCCGGTCCGTTCCGGGTATTAACGAACGCCAACTGTCTCTGGTATTGTTTATAACACCCACCAACCTTAACTTCGTTATCTATAGTATAGTGTAACTACTATAAAGTCACTGTACATGAATCATGATTCATGTACAGTGACTTTATAGCAGTTATTGTACTTTCACCTACAGTGGAAGCCCCCCATGGCTACTAATGTTGGCCATCTTAAGAGACTGGAAAGACTTCATTCACGGTTTTCATCATATGACTCTGCCAGATCTTCTGCATTTAATCTTACTTTAGTTGAACGTCGCAGATTTCATATTGCCATACAAGTATACAAGATCTTAAAAAGGCTATCACCCTCCTACTTACTTTCCACCTTCAGGTCTGCTTTATCCGTCACAGGTCGTGCAGGGCGCAATGTCCATCGTTTGTATGTACCTGCTGTGCGATTAAACTATGACAAACGAAGTCTATATTATCGTGGCACAACTATATGGAACAGCCTGCCTACCTCAATCACCGAGATGAACTCATTAAATAGCTTTAAGCTAGCTTATTTAAGTCATATTTAGTTAATTGTGTGTATATATGTACCTATATTGTTTTTGTATGCTTGTTCAGGGCACAGCTGAAAAACAGCTTTTGCTGATGCTGTCTCCCTGTCTAAATAACATTAAAAAAAAAAAAAAAAAAAAAAAGCTAACTGTCTCTGGTGTTGTTTATAACACCCACCAACCTTAACTTCATTATCTACAAATTGCTGTAGCTACAACAATACAAGTATTAGATACACTCTACATGTGTTTTGCCTATATATGTATGACAATAATATTACCCTTAAACACACAATAGAATTGTATTATTTGCTGTGGCACAGCACATCAAATAGTTTGTGTGCAATTTATAGCATTTGCACTCCTAAGTACATGTAAAACTTTATTCATGCAGTCCTCATTGGATTATGTCCCATGCATGCAATAAGCATTCAGTGTCATGTATAGGGCTCCTCCACTGGGGGATGAAGAGCTACAAAAGATCTAGGGCTACATGGCATCTTATAGGTACTTGTCTATAGGATTTTCTATAATTTCTCAGGCTGTCAGCCATTTTCCAGGTCATGCACAGCAAACAAAAAACAACAAGAGACTCTAATAGAACAGTCACTCAAGAGATAATACTAATAGTGTACTCCATGAACACTGTTGACACAATCAATCAGGGCTGCCCAGAGAAATTAAGGGGCCCAGGGCAAAGAGTTAAAGTGGGGCCCTTCACCCAAGTTGTAAGGTGAAGACCAAAAAAAAAAAAAAAAAAGTCACAACCTGCTGGCAATGACAATAACTACCCATCACCAACCATATCTCCTTATCTATAAGCTTGCTACACTGCTCCTCTGAAGAATACTGTGACTGCTCTATTAGAGTATTTAGATCTGACTGCTCTATTAGAGTATATCGATCTTTTAAACAGGTATTCAGGGGGCTCTTCATGGGGCCTCCTGGGGCCCTTTTCAGGCTGGGGCCCGGGACAAAATGCCCCAGTTGCCCCCCCCCCCCCCCCCCTGTGGGCGGCCCTGCAATCGATGTGTATGCAGGGGCAGATCCAGGGGGTTCAAAGGGTTCCATGGAACCCCCTATTTGGAAGAGCCTTAATATTATTTGATGAGCTGTTGCCAAGTTTTTTCAGAACACCAAAATCTGTTTATCAGTCAAATAAGTACTCATTGCAAACAATAGTAACAAAACACTCATTTTACCTTTCTTCACTATAAACTCATTTAAAACTGCTACCCCATGCAGCATCTCCATGTGCAATAGGCATCCCTTAAAAAGTTGTTTAATGGTTTAAAAGTCTTCAGTTGCATTTCTAAAGACCTAAATGGTAAGATTTAACAGTGATACATTACTGATCATGAAGAGTGTGTTTGCTATGAATTATTATACTGCTAGGTAGCTAGACTAAATTTGCAATTACCACTTTTAAAAAGTCTGGATCCGCCCCTGGTATATGCCTATATTGTATAGCAGCAATGTTAAAGGCAATTGATGTGTGTTTTAAACTACTGCAATGTTCATGCATAGGAGTAAACAAGACCATCAATGAGTACATATATGTACCCTTATGGACGTGCCTGTAACTATTAAAAGTTTTGAAACTAGCATGGCGGTGCTGTTAATAGAAGAAAGCACTTTTCAAATATTTCTAAACATTTTCTGGTGTATCTATGGTTTATTCTACCATTAGAGTAGAGGCTGGTATTATGGGACAGGGGGTAATATGGGTCACATAGCTTAAAACAAGTGTAGTGGGTTAAATCCTGCAGATTCAGGAGTAAAGAGATAGTACCTATTCAGATCATCACAGATAGTGATTATAAGTCAACCACAATACTAATTAGGGAATAATATAGCTCCTAAAATTTGCTATATCATAATGGAGGACTGTCAATGATTGTCTTTGTACCACTCACTATGCAGTAAAGAATACGAAGATGTGAAGTGCATGTACTAAGTCAACTAATCTACTTTGACTGTCTACAGTGTCCCTGCTACCTTTTACATATGAAATTTACCATAATCAAATACGAAATAGTCAACTTGCAAGCACAGCGTCTCATAATACCCCCATATGTCTCATAATACACACACCTACAGTGTTCCAGAAAAATGATTAAACAGACCACCAAATGTGATGAAAATTTTTGAAATTTTAGGATAATATAGTTTATGGGCTTACCTTTCCCTATTTGTATTGTGAAATACCAGGGTTACAGTTTAAGGTAATAGCAATGCTTTGAAGTTAAGTGTCTCATAACTACCACCACTACTCTAATTGGGTAGGAATTTAACTTATAATGCTGTGTTTCAGAACTAATTATTATAGCTCATGTGTGAGTGCTACCAACGTAGCTCATATGTGTGAGTGCTACCAACGTAGCTCATGTCTGTGAGTGCTACCACCGACATAGCTCATGTCTGTAAGTGCTACCGACGTAGCTCATGTCTGTGAGTGCTACCGACGTAGCTCATGTCTGTGAGTGCTACCGACGTAGCTCATGTCTGTGAGTGCTACCGACGTAACTCATGTCTGTGAGTGCTACCGACGTAGCTCATGTCTGTGAGTGCTACCGACGTAGCTCATGTCTGTGAGTGCTACCGACGTAGCTCATGTCTGTGAGTGCTACCGACGTAGCTCATGTCTGTGAGTGCTACCGACGTAGCTCATGTCTGTGAGTGCTACCGACGTAGCTCATGTCTGTGAGTGCTACCGACGTAGCTCATGTCTGTGAGTGCTACCGACGTAGCTCATGTCTGTGAGTGCTACCGACGTAGCTCATGTCTGTGAGTGCTACCGACGTAGCTCATGTCTGTGAGTGCTACCGACGTAGCTCATGTCTGTGAGTGCTACCGACGTAGCTCATGTCTGTGAGTGCTACCGACGTAGCTCATGTTGAGTGCTACTGATGTAGCTGCCAATCCACCTGTCCCTCACTGAACCAAGCCTAGCTAACATCCCCTTTATTACTTTATTTTATTCCCTCCTACGGGCTAAAAACATACAAAAAATGTGGAATCCAATTGATTTGTGGTCAGCTCATGCCTAAATTCCTTTAAAAAGAAAATTCCTACCTTACCCTAACAGGCCAGGTACCCTCTACACCTATCTCCAGGATTTACTATATTTCACTCCCTTCCTGAGTGAAGGGAGGAGGCACGGTATTAAACCGGTGACTGGTTTGTGGGGACTTCCGGTGGTAGGTGACAACTCACCCGGCGAGACGATACTGGGGGATCGGTCGATAGAATCAGTTGTTGATCTGTTTGTGTGTATCAGTGCCACCACGGCCAGAGCACTAGTGAAACTTGCTTGAACCTCTTTATGGTTACAATCTGACGGCTGTCACAGTGGTTCACGGGGAGACAAAAACCTACTGTAGGATATCGCTCCGCTTCAGTGAGGTAGAAATGTCATTGTTCTCCGTCTCACACTTTTACGCACGACAAGTTGAAGTTCGATCACAGGAGTCAACAAATGGCGCATTCTGCATCACGTGCGTGATTGGCTGGAGGCGTGCGTGATTCTTTGTGTGCTAACCACGGTTAAGCTATTAACCTTCATCAGGAGATTTTCCCAATCACGTCACAAATGACTCGAGGTTTAGACACCGGCGGGCAGAAATATTTACGTGGAATACTCACTCTTTGTGTTGTGGTATCCATCACGTCAGTCTGCTTCTACCAGTATACCCGGCAGGTGAATTCCCTGCCAACGTTTTATATGATTAACCAAGAATCTTCCGGCAAGGAAACAGAACAGGTTGAATTTATCAGCCGAAACTATTCTTCTACAAGCAATCGGACTTATGTAAACAAGACTAAAAGTGATAGTAGTGCGGATCAACAGCCCGCTAAATCTGACAAGGAAACTAATAACTCCGAGTCCCCTACTAATCAAGTCAAGTTAACTAAACCTCAAATCAAACCATCAGTATTGAGTTCTGTCATTCAAATAAACTCCACTCATGTTAATGGTAAACTCCTGGAAAATGTAGATGTCAGATGGGATAAAAACATATATTTTTCTATTAAAACCACTACTAAGTATTTCAAAGATAGATTACCTGCTTTGATACCAACTTGGTTTCAAGTTGTAAACAAGAATATGGTAAGTACATTGCTAAATTTACATGCTAGTCTCTGTGAATGCACAACTTTAGTTATAATGCACTGGCCTATCAATGTTAATGTCCCCCCCCCCCCCCCCCCCCCCCCTGGCCAGTACAGGGAGGGTGGGGATTCGATCTCTGATAGAAATTCAAATTCTCTAACCTGGGGATAAATTGTTAGGTCAAATCCCCACACTTATGAAGAAGGAATTTGACACAGAACTTCGTTTTAATCACATGCCACAAGTATCACCTCTTGTTCACCTTCCCACTCTTGGCAGGTGCATTTTCAACTCCCTTCCTAAAGCCTAACAATTGTCCATACTGGAGTGAGAGGGACTTAACATTGATAGGTGCATAAGATTAACTATATGGTGCAACCTCTCAACTGAGATGGTCGGTCATCTCAAGATAGCCATTCACTACATTATCATGGTCCTGACTGAGATTTATCTGAGTACATATATGGCAACCTCTGTAATTATAGAGGGCCCAGGAGCTTGAGACGGCCAAATGGCCGTCTATATCTTGTGGTTTTGGATTTGTTTATTTTGAAGATCCAGAGGACGCACGAGATGTAAGTGCTTGTTGTTTAGCACAACAACTTCTCTAGGAATTTGTCACTCACTTACACACTGAAAGTGTATAGTAAATTGCCTAGTCAAGACTCACGGTAGTGAGTCGCGCGGCCAAGAAACTACAAAGCGCACGCCCAATTAAAAGACGCGTGGCCACTACTGTGAGTTATTTACGTGTATGGCCGGTTTCACAATATTAGTCCTAAATTATGCAACATCTCTCAATAGATTTGTATTGCGTTACGTGATAAAAAAATCTTTAGGAGTCGTTATCATCATCATAGTTTTCTTGCGACCTCGCTAAAATAAAAAAAGTAACCATCGCAAAATAAAAAATAGACGTATTTCACTTTATTTCTCTACCTTATGTTACAACTACTGTCACGTTATACCAGTCAACCAGTCAACATAGCCGTGTTTGTATAGTCCATCTAGCACTGACATTATCCAATCCTGGTTTGTCTATACGCGTATTTTCTTCAATCAACCTCTAATCCCTACAATAACTTTTAAAGACACGACGTGGACACAAACTCTAATGCCTGATAAACAAGTTGTGACAGCGTGCTGAACTGTAAGTTCCCTAGGGATGGCGTTTTAAGCAGAAATCTTTTAAATTCCATTTAGTACCACACCCCATGCGAGCATTTATAAATCGCCAGTTGTCTTATGGTTTGAAGAACAAGATCACTAGCGAAGGTGCTTTGAGCATACTCTTCAATTCTCTATTTACATGTAATTTTTAATAGATTAACCACAAAGGCCGATAAGGTGAATACAAAAGGTAACAAGCCTTTAGGGGTTACCACCTCTATGTAGTGTGTACCATGTAGCTTGTGTTGTGGCTTTCATTAAGTATTATGCACACACAAATGATGCAACAAAATTTTGTAATGGATTGCTCGAATGTGGTTCGTGGTTTGCCAGTGACCATGTATGAGTTGGGGTTGGTCCACACAACTTACACAATATTCAAATTTCATGATGGCCATGAAAATTTCTTGCCATATGGTAAACATACAACAATGTGTAACAACGTTAATTAACATCACATCAAGACTTGACTAAAAATAGTTCCAATAATAGTGATGATTTCTTGTATGTCAGCATGACGATACTGAGACCTGTAAAAGAATAAGCAGGCACTGAAGTTAACCTTAAATTAAACACTCATGCAACTAACCTGGAACATCACTCACAACACCAAAAACACTTGTTTCGATATCTGATGACACAATCCAGCAAGCACTGAATTAAAAGAGAATGTACAAAAAATCAATATGCCGCGCTGTGTCAATAATAGCATGGATAATCAAAATGAACAAAAATTATATCCCAGGCTAAGTGAATGAATAACATAACTATTGGGTAAGCAGAACATTAGGACATTAGTCAAACCAGATTTCAAGGTCATGAAAATGGCTTCTTTGCAAGTGAGCAACCACCAGAAACATTCAATTTTAGGTTTCACTGTGCTTTTTAGCAATGCAAAATAAAAGGCTCCATGAGAAGTTTCCAGAAAGCAGCACAGGAAGTGGTTTTGGAAAAATAATGACAATATTGACATGCAATGCGGGTGCCTAGACGTGATGCGGGCGGAGGACGGGAAACTACAGTCTCATTTGGAGTGGCCTAACTGGTAAAGTAGATAATAACAATAACAGCAGTTGATGATGGCCAGGCAAAGAACTGCGAGAAGAACTACTATGATAGTATGATAGTAGGGAAAATTCCCACCCCTATAGCTCTGCCTAGGGGCATTAACTAGCATTATCTACAGCTACTGTATTATGTTGCTGATATGTACATTCAGGCCAAGAATAAAGGTGAAAGTGGTAGTAAGGCTCAATCCTATTATTCTGCTGAACAGGCAAGGGAGTCTGGGACTCTGGGGGCATGCTCCCTCAGGAAAGTATAAGTACTACAACTTTTTTGTTTTAATTGCTTCATCAAGTATAAAAATTTCAGTCAAAAGGTGATGATCAAGCTCTGGTCTTATGCACTGGTTGGAGTGGTTGTATCGATACTGCACTGTGACATCCTTGAGGGGTTAGTGCTGGCATTGTCCATGGCAATTTTATTCCATCTCCCCGAGTCTTGATGATTGAGTCCTCCATTCCTTTCTCTGCTGCTCCAATCCTGAAGTTGTGACCACAGTCAAAAGGTGACGATCGAGGCTCTGGTCTTGCATCTATACTGTACTGCAAACACAAAACAGCTGAGCGCATCAAAGAAAAACCAATATGGCATCAAAGCCAGCAAAGTGTGTGAGTGTAGGGCTTTCTCTGGTGGGTGACAATGCAAGAAGCCAACCTCTTAAGGACAACATCAGCAGTTGGTCCACAACCACCAGCAGCTGAAAAGACAAGTGGCGAGAAACATCCCATCTCCACATCACGCACCCGCTGGTCATAAGCCCTTCTCTTCTGTTGTTCATTACGACGATGACAAGTCGACACTGGTACTGATTGATAAGATGGGGCATAGGGATTGAATACATGTACATCAAAGTAGGCACGCTGGTGTGAAATACCCCAAAAACCACGAGCAGCAATATCCAAGCGAGCACCATCATCTACAACAGCACTACGATAAGAAAGGTTCTCACTAGTCAAAGGCTGAAGGCCCAGCTCAACACAAACATTATGACAAATCCCCTTCAGCAAATGAGCAATAGAATCATGGATTTCATTATAACAGACAAATAAGAATCCTCCCCGAGGACAACTTAAGGCATGCTCAACAGTAAAGGAGACACCACACACAGAGGAAGCTGGTAGTAGAGCTGGCATCCAGCCATATCGCAAGCAGAGGGAATCACGAAAATCACCTTTATGTAGATGAAATTGATGGATCTCTC
Organism: Dysidea avara; assembly: GCF_963678975.1. NCBI lineage: Eukaryota > Metazoa > Porifera > Demospongiae > Dictyoceratida > Dysideidae > Dysidea > Dysidea avara. The sequence goes on along the minus strand of NC_089275.1, from coordinate 44,746,921 downwards.
AGAGGTAAAGCAGACAACCAAGTGGAGGCACCAGACTCACGGACAATGTCAATTGAGCGGCTTAAGGCTGAAGGTGCAGATTCTTGAACTCCTGAACTAGATCTTTGCCATTGTTTGAATGGATGGTAAGCCTCTTGTTGTTTCATGAGCAAACATCTTGTTTATCCATAAAGCAGATGTTTAGGTGTAACAGGGATATCATCTTGTGGATTAGCAGACTGGTAGGTTAAAGGCCTTGGTTTGACTAAAGGTGCTGTCATCAATTCTTCATCAGTAACATCCGAATTTCTCATATATAATAGCTACTATTTTTTCACTACTTTAATATTGTCTCAAAAGTAGTGGAAGTAAAGCTCATTCATTTTTATCTTCCTGTTTGGTCATTGTTGAAAAAAACTTAGGATCTTTTACTATCTGATTGGTAAGTTTCTTGAGCTATTTCTCTGCAGCCACAAAATTATTAATACTTTGGTGATTTATGAGTGTGCATCCAGCTTCCTCCCATCATTTAGACAATTGTGGATGAAGCTAAATTCCTTGACTATCATTATGAACTGAGTCCATGCTATCATCCATATAGGTTGATTTCAAAATAGTTTCAGATCTAGAAGCCATAGGATATCTTTGTACGACGCTTAGAATAGTGGTGTGCTACCAGTTGAGCCAAAAGAGTATACATCTTAAACCAAACACTCGTCCATATTCTGTAACAATGGTTAGTGCCCAGCATCAAACTAAGGCTAATGTTATGCCTTTACGATGTCAGTGGCTGGTTTCTAAGCAATCAGAACTTACTCCCCTTTTGCCAGCTGATTTACATCGCATTGTTTCTTTGTCTAGTGAGAAAGGTGCCTCTTCTTGGCTGTAAGTGCTTCCCATTGAAGAACATGGATTTGCACTCCACAAAGGTGTGGATGTCAGTGTGCAAGGATTTGGAGAAACCATCATCAAAAGGCTTTCTTTGATGTAAGAATTTTTAACCCCACTGTTCCTAGTTATCATAACACAGCAGTTTCTTCTCTGTATAAAAGGTTTGAGTGCGACAAACAGCATAAGTATAAACAGCGTGTATGAAATGGCCTCTTTCACCCCATTGGTATTCTCTACTTTTGGAGGAATGGGAGATGCAGCTAGTACTGCTTACAAGAGGTTGGCATCCCTGCTTGCTGCTAAGAGAGACCAGAGTTATAGTAATGTAGTGTCCTGGATTAAATACTCCACCAGTTTTTCTTTACTGAGACCAGCTGTAACCTGCTTGCGTGGAGTCAAGTCTCATTGTGGCAGCCCAGTGACTATCGGAGCACTTGACCTTGCAATATCAGGGGGTCAAGTGCTTCCATCACGTGTACTTTGAATTGTTGTTTCTTGTTTTTGTTTTTTTACTTGTTATATTTATATTTTAAAAAAAGGAAAAAAGGTTCATGGCACAACACTGCTAATACTAAAAATCACAACAAGATATGCGAAGCTTATCAGCATCAACTAATTATATAAGTCCACAATGACTGAAGAATTGTATGTATTTGTGAACTGAGGCTGATTCTGTCAACTGCTGAACCCATAACCAATTAAGACAAGCAAATCCATGACAAGGATTCACCGTAGTGACATAACAATCGTGAATCTCTTTTTACTATTAACTTTATGTTGTGACATAGCTGAGATGTTTTTACAGATAAGGTGACAGACCATGTCATAGCTACAGAGACTTTTGTGGAGAACTGATTTGAAAACTAATCAGGAACCAACCCTGAAATGAGTCTGCTGTTCAATGATCTCCTGGACTAAGGCTGAGGTAACCTGAAGGGAAGTCAAATTCAAAATTAACATTGGCAAGAATGATTACACAACCCAAGCCCACCCATACGTGCTGGAAGGTCAAGCAGATCTCTTTCTAAGTCACTGACACATTTGCCAGTAACAGTAGGAATAAATTCTTTAATGATGGATAACTCAAGGGGTTGAAGAAAGTCAGAAATGTCAGGTAGAGTTCACGAAAAGTAAGTCCATTTACTATCAGTGAAAGCACAATAAGCTGTAGCCTAGTGCCATTCTTGGGCAACCATGGCAATGAAGTTTGAGACAAACTGGCTGGATACTGCTGTGATTTGATAGCATTCACCTGAACAACCATTGCTTGCAATTGGCTGTACAGATTACTGTATATCAATGGAGGATAGGTACTAGAAACACGAGAACGCTACATATATTTTTTTTGAAACACTGACCATGGAGAAGAGAATGCCATATATCATATCACATGGAATGTTTTATTCCAATATCAGAAAGCAGTATGCCATTACCAATTTATCTTATAGCAAGAGTTAAAAACAATGAGGTATGAGAGTGTCCAACTGCTTGTACCTGTAAGTCAGTAGGCTACTTTGAAATTAATCTCATTAAATGGTTTTAGTAGGTAGGAAGTCAACAAATTTTGGAAGGTTTCTGTAAAACTCAAAAGCCTTTCTGGTGAAATGAATCAGCTAATGTGTGGTCAAATGAAACTACAACAGAGTTATATAGCAGTTGGATATGCTCCTTACCACATTGTTACCTCATGCTTATAGTCAATGTTCCTGTACCAGGTCTGGAAGACTGAACAAAGCTCAAAGAAAACATGATATTTTTCCATTCTGGCATTGAAGCTTTACTCACACATTTCAAATATTAGGCCAGGCAAACTTGTTTACTTGTTTCTCATCCGCGACAATTTGGATTTCCATTTGGGCGGGAGGTCATTTTTCATTATCCATTATTAAAGAAAAACCTTTTAAGAACTAGTACTTACTTATGTTTTACCACCGTCTCCGAGGTGCAAGTTACATTTGCTGTGTTGTAAAATGATAGCCAGCATTCTTAGCATCAAAATAAGTGTGCATGTGCTTGATAACAGCAACAATGATATTAGAGGTGGTGGGGTAAAAAGGGATGCAGGCGGGGATGAGAAATGATTAATCGAGTTTGCCTGGCCTAAGTGCCACCTGTATTTCAAGTAAATGCCACATTTGTGATGTCACTACATGCATATGAAATATTCTTGACTGTTGCATTTCAGCTTACAGTTGTTAGTGAAAAATCTGATGTTGGGACTGCAATGGCTGATGTAATGAAAGAAGCAGGTACATATGTTGACTGTTGAGCTGTTTTATTTGCTGCATGTGCACTGAGCACCCTCTGTCATGTGTATCCTAAATGTATGCACTATGCACATGATGTTTACAGCATTTTTAAGTACACTATATAAATACAAATCATACAGTATGGTAGTACTGTATAGTAGGGACCACAAAGGAGTAGGCATGGCCAATGAAATAACATCACCTAAAGACAGCCTCAATTTCCTGTGACAACGATGAAACAGTATCGGTTAGGTAAAACTATTGGTTAGGTAAAACTAAGCCCAAACAAGCTTTCAGATTGACCCGAAACGCTTTCAACAAGTTGCTATGGAATTTTTTAAAAGTATTTAACAGAATTTTCTAGTGACTGACTGAGTAACTGACTGACTGACTGATGCCTTGCATAGATCCCTATTATAAATACTATTTTGTTTAGTTTTTTGTTGTACCTAGCACAGCTAGTTACAGTGTAACTTGTGAACTAGCTATTAAGTTCCTGTACAGCTTATTAAAGTACGTACTGTGCCAAAATTGGAAGTACATAGGCCTGCAGTAACGTGCATAGTTTACTTCATATTAGCAGTGGCGCCGCTCAGATCTATGACCTGTCTCAGTACGATGGTCTGTGTTCTATACACCCGGGCCGGAAGTTGTCGAACAGGCCCTTTTAGTTGTAGGGAGCTTAGTCTTGACTAACAGGATGAAGTAATACAATTTCCACTCAAGTACCATCCAATCACTCGCTGATCTTGCCGTCCGGCACTGAGTGACTGAGTCAGTGTGTTCAGAGGAACAAGCCGTCGAGTATCAGCCATCTATTACGTAATATAACAAATCTCTTCATTGATTGCAGTCCAGGCAATGGCAAAACTCGAAGTGATAACTCAGCAGCCTTAATGTTTCACGTGCAACACTTGAAATTATAAGTGCCCTGCTCTCTCAGTAGCATAAGCGCTTTCTGAAATAATTTTGTGGAGTCTTCAGAGAAGTGTTGATATGGAGAATTAATGCCTTGGTATGGTTTCAATGCTTGAAGAAGAAGACAACCACCTGATTGAAGGTAAAAGGAAAGACAAGGCGCACAGGGTGTACACTTGTCTGAACCCCAAAAGGCACATCCCACCGGTGAGTTTGTTTTTGTGGCGTAAAATGGCGACCGTGCGCTGCTTCGTTTGGGCTCTAGGCTTGCAACTATGGTCAGTGAGGTAGTGAGACAAAATTTCAAGTTTTGGAGACTTTTTAAAAATCTATATCCAGTCACCAGTAAATGTTTTCTTGTGTTTAATGCTGTATTTCATGTTAGATGGACTAATATTATTCCGTAAAGGTGATTTTCGTGGTATAAGATGTCTCTAGGATGATTTTTAAAGGCGGAATTTTGAGTGTCGCACATCACTTTCAGGGGATCCTTACTTAAACAGTATGACTGTACTGTTTGATAGAGAACATTTCTTGCACATCATGTACAAACTGGTCTTATTGCCCTCAACAGCAGGTTTGATGAATGCAAAGCTGTATGAATACTGTATCAAATTTCACTGTCAAAATCAGCCAGGTTTGAATGGTCTGCTTTTGCTGGCTGCTTTTCCCAAGATCAGTGTTAGCCATATGAGTTATCTGGGGCCTTAAAAGGAACTCTGGGCTACCCGAGTATGACTGTGTGTGGCTGTAGAGCTCTGTGCATGGTGTTGATTAAAGACCCATGCTGCAAATTTCCTTTCATTGTTGCAAGTTTTGATGATACCTGAACAGCCCATAATTTGGCATAATTCATCCCTATGTATTCTTCTTTAATTCTTTTCCACCCCTTGTCTAACACTCCTAACCTGATGAAGTCGACCACGAGTTAACAATAACTATCTAAAATGTGGGAAACTTCGCTGTTGAACTACATTTATGGTGATGCTATTGAAGGTAAGTAATATTATTGGTGTAAAACTCATTAAAATTTGGTACACGTAGCTTTAACCATTATCAAGCCACAACACATAAAATATTTAAAACTAGCATTTCTCGATTATGCAATAAGACTGGTTTTTCCCAGAGACAGTCACATATGCATGATTCTGTTATAATTATGCAGGATTAAATTTAAAATTAACAGATTGTGATAAGGGCCACACAAAGTAAGTCATGTTTCTTCCTAACTGTCAATGTATCATGTCTCACTTGGTACAGAATGGGTCTCTGTTGTAAAACTGGAGCGGAATTTGGTGCATATTACAAAACTTTAGAGAAGTACAAGAGTGAAATGAAAAGGTAAAAATTACGTGACACAGTCTGACAAACCAGTCTTATAGTCTTTCAAGATATCCAAGTTTGATAACTTATAAATTCTCATGCCTACTTGAAACTTTACCGCTATTGGAAAAACTTCTAAAATGTTTAAAGGCGCTGCCTTGTTTACAAGCAATTGATTTGGAAAGGGTATAAGACTGGTTTTGTCAAACTGGGTCACATATGCTACAGTATCTTTCTACATGTCATTTGTACTGATTCCTTGCATACTCCTTAGTTTTCAATGGTACTGTCACTTTGATGATGACATGTATGTCAATGTACCAGAATTGAGTAATCTCCTGCAACAATATGATCCAGGGAAACCGTATTATATTGGAACAACAGATGATTTTAAGTATATTGTGAGTACATTGTCTGTCTATCGGCTCACCATGCAGTGTATGTGTGTATTTTATTTGTTAGCATACTGTCACGAGTGCTGCAATCAAAAAACTGCAAGAAGCAAACATTGTAAGTGAATATAATATTGTTTATGGCTGCTACGTGACTTTGTTTTCTGTGTACAGCCTCTATTGAATAAGAATTATCAGCTTTGTTCTGGTGCAGCTTACTGCATTAGTCATCCACTAATGATGGAGTTGAAACAGTTTTTCAAGTATGCGTGTTCTCACAAAGTATTTGTGACTGTATTAACAATAACCCACATAGCTCATGTGATTTCCATTTTTGTTGCCTTAGTACTATCTAGCATGTGTAAGGAATGGGTTGCCAAACTTTTAGCCAGTTTGGGGTGAGGAGATTTGAAGTGCTAACTAGACTACTATGTACTACTAGGATGAGAAAGAAATTGATTTACAGTGACTATACTAAAAGTTAATAAACTCATAATTTATTTGATGCCATATTTTCAGATAGCAGTAGCAGTTTGCTATTGACATAATCTTATTTTGCATTAGTCTGCATAGTTGGGACATGGCTCAAAAGTATTCCTCATGAAATCCACCAAGTTATAGTTTTAGTCCTGTAATCGCTCATGCACTCGAGGGTGTTTTAAATGAAGAAAATGATAACAACATCATTTGCACCTACAGCATTGTACATAGATAAACAGACAATAGTACCTTACATGCTCTTTAGGCTACAGGAATGAAACGCAGATATTTGAACTCTTGATGAACAGGCAAACAAGGTGGTGTATAGATTTAATTTGAACTTTTCTTCACTGAGTAACAACGTGATAGAAATTTGTGTAATTTTCAAGAAATTTCACCCATCATTTTCCAATGCATTTTTATTAGAAAAGCATATTTGTGTAAATTTTTGCTCGGACTGTCACAATATTATTATTATGTAATAGTTGTAACGTGGGCACAAATGATTTGCCTGATATATGTGCACAAGCACGAGGGTCACAAGCCCATGGGGAAGTTTGTACACATGAGGCAAATCACAAGTGCCCATGTTGCAACTAATAATTATATGTTCCACTTGTCGATGATTCATCTGCAAGTGTGGAAAACTGTAGGCAGGGTATATTTTGTGAACCTAAGAATAATGACAAGGCTGAATGCAAGTGTATCGACATAAGCATGCAGAAAGCTTTGATTGTGCTTGTGCCATTAAGAACAAATGTGAGCTCATAACAATGTTTTAAGTGTACCAAAGAACTTACTTTAGCCATAAAGTTGTTAATACATTTACAATGCTAATGGCTTACAGTAGTTCATCCATGCTACAGTATGTGGCATTACAACAGGTGTCAAGTATCTATCAAAATTAATCAACATAAACTAACCTGTGACCTTCCTCATTAATAAAACAACAAACTACCTTCACTTTCAAGTACACAGTTTAACTCTGGCTTAACTCTACATTATTTGCAAAGCTAAAACCAACAATTGATCCTGTAAAATGTCACTATATTATAGTTGCAGTGAAGATGTAACTAAACAATCTGAGGAATTTTTTTTAGCAGAAATGGAGGTGGTACATCAGAAATATGCTCTCTCCTAGGAAGGATATATTTATAGCTGTAACATGGGCATGAGTACAGCCCTCGTGCTTCGGGTGGGTATATCAAGCAGATCACAAGTGCCTGTGTTACAACTCAGTATTATGTAACACTAGAACTTCTATTGCAGGCTAATAGCCTGCCAGGTGATTAACCACCCATGCCAATACTAGTGAATCCACTGGATTTATTTTATATACATGTCTGAAAAATTCGATTGTGGCTAGGCAATAGGTAATGTTATGTTGCAGCTACTTTTGTTATAATGAATGGATGAGTCCTAAAGATATCACGGAAAAGTTGAGTTTTTGCGAATCACGGGGAATTTACAAGTGCTTTAATGCTATCAAGTTGTTTGAAGATTAATTACAACATGTTAAAGTGGTAAGCTTCGTTGTAGCATGATTAAATCGTGTTATCTGTAATGTGGCTATGGTCCGTATTCAAAACGTGACAAAACACTTGTGTATGTGCAAGAAGACTAGTTCTCACCTTCAAGTAATGTTTCCCAGCTTGTAGAATGGCAAGGATGCTGAAATTCCTCCATCTGAGTACTTTTTGTGGTCAAACACCAACTTGTGATAATAGTCACGTGAGCATTATTTATTCCCATAATCAATTTCAGTCTGAGCTTTCATAAAACAAACCGGGCAGTACCGCTACCTCGTGAGCTAGAGGGTATTATAAAATAATGCCCTAACCACAGGGTATTATACAGATAAATGCCCTGACCACAGGGTAATATCAGATATGTATACCCAAAAATTCCTTTGATCTGCTCACGCATAGTGTTACATATGATACACTGTTTTACCTCCCTTTCTCATTAATGCATTCCTCAGCACTGATAGTACTACTATAAGACATATATATACCTTCTCTTCTCTTTGAAGTGAAGTGTGATAATGGTACAAGTCCAGCATAGTGAATAAAAACATTGCTATTAGCATTACCTCTTTTATATATACGTATATAGTGGACCAAAAGCATTCACTAGAATGTGTACAATACTCGAAACAGTGGATGACTTTACAGTTGGACAGGCTATAGGTAATGTCCCAACTGAGTAGATGCATATTAATTGTATTATTATTGTAATAGTCAGTTTACTAGGACACCATCGCAATCTTACTACCAGTATCAAGACTCAGCAAACTTTACATCTTGAGAAAAAAACTGCTAAAGAAATTTCAAAATTTGTAAGCTAAGTTGTGCTGCAAAAACATAGTTACATACGAGTTATGTTTATAGGTCTGTGTAGCTCCAAACTGTACTAAAAAGCAGCTAGAATCATATGCTAAATCAATACATATGTCATTGTCAGAAGACCCAACAAGGTATCTTTTATATTATGTCATGTACTAACCATATTGTTGTACTTTTACAGGTTTTTAGCCTATCATTGTTTACTCTACCCAACTGTATCATGGTGTCATAAGTAATTTATTTTATACTGCATCTATACACTACAATTATTAGCTAACTTTTTGTACAACTGATAAATAAATTCAAAATAATTTCATTCGTCAATGATACAAATTCATAAGAGATATGGCAGGAAACTATACCATTTATGCAATGGAAACAACTTGCAATAAGCAGTATTTGGAATGTTGACAGGATACAGATATACTTATGTAGCTGCACATCTATACAAAACCTAGCTAATATGGATATATAGGTATATATCTGATACCAAAATGTTGTATTGCTACAGAATTAGCTGCCTGCTACAATATAGTGGGAAAAAGTAAAAATTATAAATTAATATAATTATATATAGTGGTTTGAAATTGAACTTGAGGTAAATTTTTAAAAACTAATCAACCATGCATATATGATAGCTGAGGTCAAATCCATGCGTGCATGCAAACATCCCAAAAGCACTACAACCACTGCACAAGGCAATATGATGATGGTGTTCAAGTGAAGTGTACAGCATAATACCAATGTTCAGTATTGTTGATAAAAACATAACTACATTTACAATATTTTCCCCCACATAACCTGTGTTCATGCCAGCCAGGCAAGGTTGTATCAACTAAAGCTTTTCAAAAGGCAGTTACTTGACTGCAGGTGACCCTTAAGTCTCTTCATTGATAGAACAGAATTTCCTCCTGCCTAACATATACCAGATAATGCCAGACTCTCTGCATAAGATACTGGTGGAGCAATCAGTGATAATAATATTCATGGTGAGTTCTTTAAATAAATTAATTAATCAAGCATTTTAAGATGCCTAGGTAAACACTTAAGTTGTGTATGTTTCAATTTTTTGTTGTGCTGGTAGTTTTAGTGTATAATGTTTCACTTCAATAATTGCGCATGAAATTAACTTCCATTGACATGTATGATTTCACTGGGATGGAGTATGTGTTACTTAGCTTGATAAAGTTGCAACATTGTTGATACCAAATCTACAGACTAACACAGCATATGAGCTAGCTAGTAGGGATCATACAATAAAAAGTGCACAAACAAGAAGATCATTGCCTGAAGTACAAATTTAATCTCTATAGTATGTACGCATTGAGCTGGATCCTCAAAAATATTTAATAGCTCATGAATGCAACTACACATGATCTTGAAATTTGGCTTATTTGTAGTACTGCTTGACCTAAAAATATTTTTTCAAAATCTTCATATCTGACATAATATTTACGTTCAGTTAAACTTTTCCCCATACATTTCCATGGGGAAGCCATAAAACTATACTATCCATTACAGCCTTTCATGAACTTGCATTGGAGCCAAACCATACGTGTCTGTTGTTGACACCTTTGCTGTTACCACTAATCTTGTTGGCTGAAATGTTAACTCTCTTGAGAAAAATCCACTTGCTGTTTTTCAGGATCCAGCTTAACTTGTACATGCTACAGCAACATCAGTGTGGCTAAAGCAGAGATTAAATTTGAAATTCAGGTGATGATATGTCACATGTTTAAACACTTATATACGATCCCTACTAGCTTGTCAAGTTCCTAAGTATTCCTCACACGTGTTTGCAAACTTTTTTGCAATATGATTCATCATTAGTGACCTTCTATAACACTGCATCAAATAAAAGAATAACATCAGATGTATGGGACTATAATTCTTTGACAAAATGTGCCTCTATTCTAACTAACGTACCAATAAGTAATGTAGCCATTTTATTATATTGTTCAACTACGTTGTGTTTGCTGTTACACAACCTACACAATATTTATGCGAAATTAGCCACAATCCATCTGTTCTCTTCGAATGTTAGAGGCATAAGTGTAATGTGAAAACTACAGATGATTTTCTTATGTGACACATCATTTCTCCTCATTCATGTTGTCCCATTTCTTTACTGACAGTGCAATATGTTGATTTAGCCAAACATGAGGTTGAAAAGTTTTAAAACATCATGATTATGTCACATGTACTTTCCTCAGTTGATGTAAGGGATATGATTCATCATTGGTAATGTTAGAATTTTCCTTGCAGTACATGTACAGTTCTCTGTTTCACAGTTACTGTTTCATATAGGTGTTAATGGTCCTTTGCAAATATACATTATCAGTGGCATAGCCAGGAAAAATTTTTTACCGAGGCAAAGTTTATACACTGACCTAATTGAGAGGGTGTGCTTCTGACTTGACTGATTCACAAATACTTTCAAGCATGGGTGGTACAGCATTTGCAGGTTGACTCTGGTTGGATGGAAGAAACTGTTTCAGAAGACTCTGAGTGCTTTTCTACATGTCATAAGTAATGATGCAGCTAAGTTAATACTACAGTATACCATGCTTCAATAGATTAATTGTACTCAACACCAAAAACTGACTTACTCTTGAGTGGTCAGGCCATCCATGGACTGCAGTGGAAGTTACTGACAGTCATGCACACTACACTTTTTATTGGTCTGATGTGTTGAGGGAGCATGTTCCCAGACTCCCTAGCTTGACATGCTTGGCACATGCAGTTGAGCATCACATGAAAGAGATAATCTCTGACTTACATACCAAGGAAAATTTTGAAAATATGCTTTAAAATGGCATGTGGAGGCAATTTTTTTATTGTAACTGCTAATGTATGATATGCATGATCAATTAGCTCAATGCAATGCCATGCAGTTGACTCATTGTAACTTTTGATAAAGACAGTTAACATTTTGAGCAAGCAGTGTAATAAAAATAGTGGCTAAAATCTATACTGAATGCTCTATTAGAGTATATTACGATGACTGCTCTATTAGAATATCTTGATCTTTATCAAATTCAAGTAGCCCAAAAGTGTTCCAGCCGATGCCATACCATGTCACCTTCCATGGGCTCTGGCCCTGCTTAGTATATACACTACAGCCATAGATTCTATTATATGTGGTACAATAATGTTGTCCAGAAACGTTTGAGTATAGAAAATTCGGGATGCCAAAACTCAGGCCTGCTCAGCCTGAATTATTGAGTATTTTTTACCGAGGCAGCTCTCGGTTGCCTCAGTGGTAGCTACATCATGCACTGATTATGTACATTACATGTATCACAATGATCCTTGCTACTGCTAGTCCACATTTCCATGCATGGGACTAGGGTACTGCTGATCATAAACATTGTGCTGGATCATTTATTTTCTGAATTGCTATAAGAATTCACCACTGCAAGTAGCTCCTTCTGGTCACACAGTATTTACATTGATGTTTAATGGAAAATGCAACCTTTCATCATCAGTAGCTAACTTTAACAGTACAGCACAATACATGTTTCGTTTGCACCAGTATAAGGCCACTCCAAATAAATTCTCTGTTTCCCGTCCACCGCCCGCATCTGGTTACTATCAGCTCTAAATATTCCATTATTCCGTATTCTTCCATTATTTTCCGGTTATTGTTACATACTGACAGGCTCACTTGAAACCATGTCAGCTCATGTGTCAGCAGTGCCATCAAGTCGGCACAAACTTCACGTTTGTACTATTTTTGCTACTTAAATGGAAGGAATAAGCTTAATCATGCTTTTATGCAGCTTTTTATGGTTGTGCCAGGTAAATAATGGCTTCAAAAGCTGCTAATCTTATAATGAATAATGGAAATGGACCGCCCGCCCGCATACTAATATGCTTGAGTCCAGGACGGGAAACAGAGAATTTGTTTGGAGTGGCCTAAGGTATGAAAAGTTTTAACCAGCTAAGGACCACTGATAGCTGTTATTGATTTGAAGTTAGTCCTATTCACTCTCCCTATACTAAGTATCACTGTAAACACTGTTCTCTGTCAATCTATGCAGCAGGTATGCAAAGTCATCACATATATGGCAAGTTGTGGATGGTAGCTCACATTTGTGATTCAATGTGTATTTTGTGTAAGTATGTTATAGTATTAATGTGTTGTGCGTACTACACATTACTGTGGCATAATTTATGTAGATGATAGTTTAAGTTTGCTACATAGTGATAGACAAATAAAACCCTAGGTTCATTATGCTAGAATCATGTTCATGAAACATTGATTTGTCACTCCAAGTCACAGAATCTTCTCCATCTTACTCACCTATTAAATGTGAGAAAATTAGTCCTAATGTGATATATGAATACATAAAAATCTATAAGTGTCACCATTAAAGCACTTGTGCATCTGTAAAACAACATCTCACAGAATTTGTTCTAAAGCTGCCTGTTTGGAATGCCCCATTTTGATCATAACATTTGAGTTGTTTAAAGTGACATTAAGACTGATTTTCCTAAATCCGGTCAATGATCACTTTATTCAATAATAGTACTTGTAACATTTCACTTGAAGTGTAACAGCACAGGCAGAAAATGTTATAATTATTATTATTTGTTATATTGTGCAGATCTCAAAAAGAGCGTAGTGCACAAAAGAAAAAACAACAAAACAATGATTATACAGTCTCTAGACCAGCTAGACTGTGCTTGAATTGTTTGATCTCTGTTAAGTCTATCACATGTTGAGGTAAGGAATTCCAAATTTTAATAGTGGATGGAAAAAAAGGAGTATTTGTAAGAATTTATCCGTGTCATTGGTAACATAAATCTTTTACTGTGGCCTCTAGTGTGCATGGTAGATGTCAGAGTTAGGAATAAGGAGATTGTCAGCATTTAACTATATCAATCTGGTGGGTTATGATCTTAAATAGCATTGTAGCCTTCTGCTCATTTCTACATCTGGTTAACGTTATCAATTCAGGTTGGATAACATTTGTTGGATGGTGCTGAGAGCTCTATGCCATTTGATCTGGTGTGATCTGCCAAAAAAGCAACTGAACAATTGAAAGAAATCTCCACATTATATGTAACAGTAGTGTTCTGGGTACTGTTAATGACAGTAATAAACAGTACCACAGAGTTTAGGTAGGAGGTTGGGTTCTCACTTGCTGATTTCTTTTCACAGATATCCTCGCCAGCTAAACAACAAAAGACATCCATTTTTGGGAGCTACTTCCCAAAGATCAGATTTTAAAAGCTATTTTCATTGTGTAGCTACTGCTGCAAGGAGGAAGTTGAACTCACCAAGCATGTGAATACCTTTTGGAGCAGTTATACTCTATTAGAGTATCTCAATCTGTTGTACAAGAAAACTAACCCCCTTTCAAACACCTACCATATAATCTGAGGGGAAATAGTTTCGAGGTTGAGCAAGTTTACTTTTTTTGTGGATATGCAAACAATCCTATAGCTATGTAATGTGTGGAGGTCTAAAAATTTCAAAGATAAAAAATGTCACTGCTAAAACCTCTTCAGTCATTGGAGATTTGACCAGGCTTCTTTCTTTGCTTATTATTAATATTGTGGTGCAACTCTACTTGATACTTTAGGGCATGTAGTGTTAATTAATTAAGCAAACAATAGCTAGCTATAGTTTAACTTGATTAGCTTTTTACAAAGTTTGTGAATAGCTAGCTATTTTATGGTGTTTCAGTAGCATGTAGGCCTGAGTTAAATATGCTCAAATTTTACCTATTATACTCTTCAGTGTTCCCATTATGCTTGCTCCTCATCAACCAGTAGTGCTGGGCAGTATAGTATATTTATCATTAATGATATTAAGTTAATACCGGTATGCATACCGGAATGTCACTCAACATATCGTCATATGATTGAGTGGTACTGTAATGCTGTGAGCAGACATCCCTAAGGAATTAGTAGCATTTTAATTGAGTTTTTGCAGTTTGTAAAGTGGTGACCACATGCCCTGCCCTGAATACACTCTTGGTTGCCTGCTGTGTTGTGGGCACCCACAACACAAAATTCTGTGGTTAAGATACAGACTTGTAGCATGCTGTTATTATATATTTCTACCATTAGTAGCTTTTCCTTGTGGGATGACACCTTACAACCCTTTTTGTTTTTAATGTCTCTTTCTTTGTACTAAGAATTAATGATCATAACATCATTATTAACTTTTAGTATGTATGATATATCGCTCATTTTTTCAATGTCTCCCAGCACTGTCAGCCAGTGCAAATCTGTGGAGGGTCACATATATTTATAAATAAGCGTTGTTTTTAAGGTGCAAAGCACAACGAAATTGCTGACTGAATAATAATGTAACCTCCCCTAAATTATAAAGTTATATGCAGGAGTGGGATATTGACACCATTCTGTTTAATTGATTTTGCTGTTTGCAGTAAACATAGTATGTGGTAATTGACTACCATACAATTTCTGTAATTTCTTTGAAGTGTGGTTTTACTGGAATATAGGATATCCTTTAATTCATGGTTTTCCCATGTGAGGCCCCACATATAACCTATGGCATTTTGACTGTGCATGGATGGCAAGTGAGACAGATCAAAGTTGCCATAAGCGTAGCAATAGGAAGGACTATATAGCCCCAGGCCCTTATTTTTATACTCTAATAGAGCAGTCATTTACTCTTACAAAGCAGTAATGTACACAAATAGCACATTCAGATCAAAATTCAGTCAAAATTGCTACCAAGTTCAATTTCAGAAGACAAATCTTTAATAAATTTCCTGTAGGGTATTGTTCCCCTCATGTTTCTCATGATGAGTGTGCTTTTCGTATGCACTGGTTAAAGATTTAACTATAGCAACCATTTAGCACCCATCTTAGCCCCATCACTTATTTCTATTCACAATTAACTATCACAAATTGATTTGTTCATTTAAATGTGTATCAATACCAGATGGTGAAAATCTGACATACCAACATTGACCTTACCAAGTTTTCACCTCAGTATATTTATGTTCCCAGGTTAGCAACATTTCTTATAATTATCTTGGAACATTTTAACCAGTGAATCTCATTATATAAAGCTGAAAAGCCGTCCGTCCATCTGTCTACATTCCATTTGGGTCAGTCAGTTGTCTCGCTAACCACCGCATGTATCAAAGCGGTTTGTTTGCTTCACGAAGGGCTTATCATCTAGTTTCACCAAGTTTGTTAAAAGGCTTTTCTAACTGCTGCCATTTGCCGTCTACAGCGCGTTGAATGCAGGGCTGTAGAACAAAACTCACTGGAGTTTTTGTATAAACCACATGGTGAATCGCAAGTAAACACCTAAGCCATTCAACTTATGCACACCTTTATAACCAGGTTTTACTCAAGTTTATCCCAAGTGTTGTACTTGTTAGTGAGTTCAAGTCCCAGATGGAACAACTTTTTTTCTTTTTTTTGCTTTGGCAATCTTTTTAGCTACTCCTTTTTTTCATTGCTTTTGGCTACAACTTTTTAATCTGTGCTTTTTGATGCAACTTCTTTGAAGCAGCATTGTTATGTGTAACTATAGCTAAATACTAACATTTTCACCGAGTGCATTTATGGTGGCATATAGGTAGGTGAATGATGATGAAATTACAGTTGTAGGGCGTAGGGAACTGTATAAGTATTCCTTTAGTGCATTAGCTGGAGTTTACATGGTTCATGTGCTGTACACATGCTTTTTAGTATTTTTGCTTAGTATACTAAAATAATGTAACTACTAACTATATGGGCAATAAAATTGGACATGCACAGGTGACATTCTATCACCCTACTTGGATATGTAACATGTTCACTGACTAGGGCAAACACCTTTTCAGCTTGGTACAACTGGTTTTGTCTTCTTTCATTGTGTAGATTTCATGTCACCTCATCCATCTAGCTTATATTGCATGACTGTACCTTTTTTCAGTTTTCAGTGTTTGTAAGCTTTATGTCACTGTACATAATAGCTGTATCCATTGCACGTGCATGCAATATTGGGATGGCACAAATAGCTACCAAACTTTTTAATACAAAGTCTCATGTTAAAAAGTATAGCTACTGACTAGAGCAGTATTATAATAGTCAAACATGTACATGATAAGATTGAATTTCCTTTAATGTCACAGTTCTCTCTTCTGCACTTATATAACAGCTTCAAACACCAAGTGTTAAAGTACGTACTAGCAATAAGGATTGCCTGTTCAACATATGTGCACGATCACATGCATAATTTCAGTGCACTAGAATATATCTACTTTAAATGTGACAAAATAATGCATGCATATGCTATACATTATACTGTACATGAAATTAGCACTGCATATCGATAGCTTGGTTCCCATTTTAATAACTTATTATTGCATAGATGGTACTGCACATAGGGCAGGTACCAATGCTATGTACTATAAAGTGATAGCACCAGCCATGCATAATGTTGAATGTGTGGTTATCAATGTGTGAATTTAGTTAATCTGGAAATACTCCTGTGTGTAGAGCAGGTAATAATGCTAGTGCTCTATAACTACAAAGTGACTGCTCTATTAGAGAGTATCGTCATGTATAATGCATTGGAGTGCTCTGTTACAGTTTCCACTGACTGCTCTATTGGGGAGTATATCAATCTATTTTCATAGAATTAAGCCCCATAGTAGTTTGAAATATCCACCTAATATGCTAGCATTATGCTGGCATAGTGCTCCAACCTATTATGCTTTTTATTATGCAGGCATTGATGCAGGGCTACTATAGTTTCTTCACCAAACAGAGGTGATTATATCCTTACAGTTGTGTGTCTAATGTTCAAGTTGTTGATAACCTGCCAGGATCTGATCATGATGCTGTAGAGTTTGATGTGTCTGTGTCTTCAATGTTGCACAATCCACACTCTAGCTGTTCTAGTAAATTTTAGGAAGGTTTATCACACGTTCCTTGGAAATGTATTCCCACTGATAATAGTATATAATATGTTTGGCACTACTGGAAACACTTGCTTTTTTTCTGCACCTTCTTCAGTTATTCCCACTATCAAATGGAAACAGCCTAACATGAAACAGTGGTTTGCATCAGCTACTTTGCATTTCATCATGTTTATTGCCAAATGAAACTGATGTGTTTAAAGCCAAGTATAAAGCCATTTACAATCTGGTTTGCTCTTAAATTAGGAAAGACACAGCAGATCATATAACTAAATTGTCTAAATCATATTATTTTTTGATATATAACTCTAAGAAATTTTGGAGTTTTCTTACACAAATCATCCCATCTCACCTCTCAAACATAACAATTTTATCAGTCTCAGATGGCTACCATTTTCAACCAATTCTTTCTGTCTTTGCTATTGAAGATTGCAGTAGTCTCCCTGAACTTTAGAAATCCACCCTGATCGGTGGTGTGTCTACAGGAAGGGTGAGCCTATATGGGCCTGTGCCCTACCAAAGGAATTCTGGTGCCCTACCAAAGAATTCTGGTTCCCTACCAAAGAATTTTGGTGCAACATTTTTATGCTAGATCAAAATACTCTAATAGAGCAGTCTAATAAAACAGTTACACTTTTCAGAGCAGAAGAGTAGCAAACTATGCAGTTATAAATTAATAAGTGCTTATTAGTGATATCAATATATAAATATATAGTGGTTGAGGGCTGCCATTGTAAGCAGGCAATTATACTTTTGTTATTATTGCTCCTGGTCCTACCACACCAGAGAGTCTAGATACACCACCGATCCTGATCTCATTAATTCAATTGATTTTTATGTTGATGAAGTTGACAAGCAGTTAGTAAATATCCAGAAAAATAAAGCCTGCGGTCCTGACTGTGTTCTTTCCTATTTACTTCAAACAGGTGCTGATTTTCTTGCTGCACCACTCAGTAAATTGTTTCAACCTTCCCTGTCTACCGGGTCTTTGCCTTAGGACTAGGTTACAGATAACACTGAGCCAATGTTTTAAAAGCATGACAGCCATCTCTCATCCAACTATATACCACCCAATTAGTCTTCTATCGCCTCTATTGTGATTAAAGTAATGGAGAGAATACTATATCATCATGGTTAAAGCATTAGATGCTCAAAATCTTTTATCAACCAGTATATGTTTTCCGTAGTTGTCATTCCATTGACAGTATTGAAATTGCAAAAGAACTACAGCTACACTAGCTGTATACTAAAGTACATGTACTTATGGGTCTGTTACAAAAGAAAATCACTTTTCAAGGTCTTATTTATGCATGTAACTGATTGTGCACTATGATACCATCTCCTGAGGAGATGGAATCTATAATAGTCAATTTTAGTCTATCACACTGCTCATGGTTTTCAAATTAAGATAAGTAAGGAACTGACAGTTGATTCAAGTTGAATAGATTGTAGTCTATAGAAAATGGTACCTCTCAAAATTTTGGCCCCCCTCCACAGCTTGGAGGCCGGGGGGGGGGGGGCAGGAAAAAGTGCTCCAGGTGGACACCTGGAGCACTTGACTGCCCCAGGTGGTAGGTGACTGCCCCTCAGGTGGTGACTGCCCCTTACACCTTGACTGCCCCTCTTGGTAGCACTGTAATCTACATCTCAAAGGAAATTTTTGGCACTTTGTAGTTACATGACTTACATGCCTTTTTTCTCTGATTTTTGTACTGTCTACATATTTTCATCACTAATGCATGATCATGGCTGCCTCTCTGCGGTAGCATTAATCAGTAATTAATTCTTTAAAGCAGGAATATCTGCAATGGGCAGTCAAGGGTTTGCCACACATTATAATCCTACTAAAAGCAAATCACTCTGAATTCAAGCATGAATTTTAAATGTAGGCAATAAACTATTATTATTACAAGTGCAAGAAAAATTAGGGATTTTCCATATGAGTAGGGACTGCAGCAATAAAAAGCACTGAAACAAGCCGCTGAGACAAAACACAACTGAATGATTGCATTTTAATCCCTACTTTAACCATACATCATAGCAGGCTAAAGTATAATCCCTACTTTAACCATACATCATAGCAGGCTAAAGTATGGATTAAAATACAATCATTCAGTTGTGTTTTATCTCAGCGGCTTGTTTCAGTGCTTTTTATTGCTGCAGTCCCTACTAATATGGAAAATTCCTAATTTTTTCTTGCACTTGTTTGTGTACTTTTTTTTGTAAATTTTATTGAATAACCGCATTTAGTAATCCCCCCCCCCTACAATTCTCAAAGAACACAGCTAAATGTTCCTAAGGATGCGGATTTTTAACAAACCGCTTTAAACAACACATTACCCACAGAAGTATCTTTTCAACTGTCTTATAGTGTGTCTACAGTATTATTTTCCACTAATTCTCTCAACAAAGCCTCAGGACTGCTTTTACTTTTAGTTCGCGTAAGTATGGTCATGCCCACTTTCTAGACGACGAGATATGCGAGCCTATGAGGCCTACTACGGTGTTTTTCAGTTGTAGTATGCCTGAAAAGTGCTCTGGGAAAGCTACCCATAGAGTCTGTAGAGAGGTGCCACATACAACCGGTTTTAAACTCGGAAAAGAAACCACCTTCGAGCCAAAGCAAACGCTCTAATCCTTACGCGTGTAGTGACAATGTTGAACAGGCAGCAGTACATCCCGAGGTGTATCCCAACATTAAAATCACGTGCTTGCTACAATTATGTTACACGTTTATTCCAATATGTTGGGGTGCTGTGGTGTGCGTGCTTTGATGGAAGCCGTACCCATGAGAGATGGCCATGATCAAAGATAAAACAGTAAGACAGTAGTGCACACATCGTAGGTATTTAATATTGTGAAAGGGTTTTTCTCCACAAAATTCGAAGCATTTCCACCAAAGAAGCAAGGCTGTAGCTGTAGCCAGTTTTCCGCTACGCTTGACTGAACGCATCAGTGAGGCAGGCAGTGAGGCAGTAGAAAATTCGCTAAAATAGTATTATTTTTAAATATTTCGTAGCACCTTGTAGGAAACATTTTGAGTCATTCTGAAGACACATTTGGGCTTGTTTATACCTGACCAATACTGTGAAATAGCCGTGAAGGATTTCTGAAGATGACTTTGGGTAGATTCTTCTTTGTGGACCACACCCACACCTTCATTGTCCCTACTATACAGTACTATTGTACTTATCATTGTTCTAGGACTGCGTCACATACAACCAAGTACATACACCAATGTGACAGCCCCCTAGTGAGGCTATTAGGTGGTGAAGGCACGATCTCCAAATCAACTCAATATGTCACAGTAGTGACAGATACAACACAATAGTGGCATCGTAACTAAAGGCCACCAGTAGCAAAGTGCCAGTACATCATTGGTGTGGTAATGGCACAGTGATGTGTACGCAGTGTATGTAATTATGTATACAAAACGTACAGGAGAGAACTATGCATTATTGCAATATTGTATGCAGCAATACATTATAGGCAACATCAACAGATAAAAATTATTAGCCAATATACAGTAAAGTATCAACATCAACTAGAGCTAAATAAGGTTCATCAGTGGTGTAGCAATGGCACAGTGACAGGTGACACACTATAATTATGCATACACAACTTGCAGGAGATAGCTACACAATACTGTAGGAGTATGCAAGCCAGATAAACCAGATAAAAGAAGACAGCCAAGCCAGCCAGAACGTAGTAGCTACTGAAGCCAGGTGAAGGCAAAAAAGATTAAGCACGTATTGAATTGCCTGACACCAACACAAAGGAAGTTCGCCATGCCAGCTGCACAAGACAAGATTGTTTACTTGTATTTCGTATTGTAAAGAGTGTGGCATGTGTTATAATATTGCTAATTAAATAAATAATTTATGTGACTAGCTAAGCAGCTGGCATGGAGACTTGAGACGTTACAAACATAAAAACTTACTTGTAATCTTCTTGTTTACGTGTAAAGTGGTCTCTCGCTCTCCTGAAGTCACTTCACGGACATTCGCTAATCTTCTCCTTCGCGCAATCTGTAATTAAGCAAGGGTGTGGTACTGGGCGTTATATAGAATTACACGTATGGTCAAGTCATCAGCACGAACGGGCGCAACGATTATACGTTTGTGCCTTCGTTCACAGGCGAATCGATCCCCGGTTAGTTTATGTCTCTAGGCCTCGTAGTTTTCTCAAACATTAGCTAATTATTTATTTATTTATGACGTAATTTTAACCGCGTTTCGTATTATTCTTATATAGTACTTGGTTGTATAATTTTAGCCAGTAATGCAGAATGTATAAAATATATTCGAAATTCATTGATCATGAGCTAAGGCCATACCTATTTGAAAAATTGTTGCTCGGAGTTTTTAAGGAAAAGTTAGGGTCGGTAGGTCGGGAAAAAATTTTTTAAAAACCATTCCAAACGTGTCATTCCATTGTTGACAACGAATTGTACGAGGGTACACAACAACAGCTCCTTTCTTCGCTATAAAGATAACCACGCATTAGCCGCCATTTCGGCTACAAGTCCGCCAACATAACAATCACGTGAGTTTTTTTATTTTTTTTGGTCTTTTATGAAAAGGGTTTCGTTACTTTCATCGTTTGATGCCCCACGTAAAATTACGTAACAACATTGCGTTAGAGGCGCTTTAATAAAATAATTATTAAGCACTGACTGAGACACGCGAGGACACGCTTTATCAAACCAGATACATAGAATCTAATGGGGAGAGGTAACAGCAGCCAGCTAGTGTTCTGTGACTAAGGGGTCTGTCTGCCAGAATAACAGAGGTAAGTAATGTATGCAGCAGTATGTATCACATCACCACCAAGATCACCGTAATATGCCTGGTTGTAATGTTTTATGCTGCAATACCGCTATTAATGCTATGAACAGAACTCTTAACACAGACATGGTAACAATTTCCTTCACTCCAGATATATTTCAACCTGCCTTGGTCAATTATAGTAAGGCCAGAGGCTCAGATTGTCCCATGCAGTTGCAGTGGTGTTGATGGTTTTGCAGCAGTGTTCGTAGTTGAAGTATTCTTTACTAGAGGAATAGCATAACTGTAGCTAATGGATAATACTGTAGCCTCTTTCCCAAGGGTCTGAAACTCACATAATCTTACAATTTCTGAAACAGTTTTTGTTACTTTCACATTGTTTGATGCACCTCTACATACCTTTATGTAACAACACTACATTATAGGCACATTGATAAAGTACTGAGACACGTCAAACTCAATGGGTGACAGCAGTCAGTCTTGTGATGACTGAAGATGATGTGCGACTAATTGGTCTGCCAGGATAACAGAGGTATGTATGCATTATGTATCACATCACCTCTATTACCTTCCATTATCCTTGAGTGTACTGTTTTAAAAATGCTGTGAACAGAATTCTTAGCACAAGCACGGTGATAATTTACTTCAGGGATATTTCAACCTACTGGTGACCATCTTTTAATAGGGACCTAGTGTACGTTTGTTTCACTGGGATGTCACACAAGCACTCACTATTGGATAATCTGTGTCAAAGACAAAATTTACCTTAGCCTTTGGCTTACAGCTTTTGACCTGACTTGAATGCATCTTCCTGAAAATTTGTCTGCTGTTTTAGGCTTAATTGTTAGGTTTTCATCCCTGGCCACATCCAATGTGGCCATTTAGCAATTTTAAAAGTTAGTATAACTAGCTATAGTGAACCAAGAAAGCTGCTGTCTGGGCCATGTGAGCCAGCTAGATATAAATCCGTACACCTTCATTGTTACTTTAAGTGTTAAAGCTATTTAGGTTTATTATGTTTATTTACCAATACACACCAGTCCTGTGCTTCCAACAGTCTATAGAAATTTCTTAATACATGTTACCTATATAATAACCAGGGGAGTAGGACAAGACCACGTGAATGCGTAATAATGTTGCACAAGTACTTAAAGTATTTCATGTGAACTGAATAGACCCTGTACAAAAAGTAGAGGAAGGGGCTTGATACATATTTTGCTCTATTTAGTTTGTTGCTTGCAATGGTGTGATTCATGATTGGAAAGATGCTGCTGTTATGGCAAGGGCTAAAAGGGGGGGTAGTTGTGGCCAAAAAGCTAGTTGTAAATGACTTTTGGCTAGTTGCAAATGGTGATTGGGCTAATTCTAAAATTTAGACAAAATAGCCAGGTTTACCACAGGAAAGTATACTTACATATTGTACCTCTTAACTCTTTTACAATTTACCACAGGGATTTGACTAAAAGTCTAAAGATACTTCTTGAGATAGCCATTTTCAAAAATTTTCTATTTCATGGTCTACTACTCTGATTAAAAATTACCTTACTAGTTTAATTTCTTTCTTACAGTTCACTATAAACTGAAAATCATCAAATCAATGCTTTTCATGCACATAATTATATACAGTTATTTTGTCCCTTCAGCTTGCTAATTATTTCCAGATCTCACTCATTCTCTAAAATCATTTCCAGGTTCAATCATGGCACACTTATGTTTCAAAATTCTTGGGGAGTATGCCCAGACCCCTAGAAATCCCTCTTTACTGCCACTTTGTCTCATGACTTTCATGTCAACAGTAACAGTAAGCATCAATGATTACAATACAATCGTTGTTGTATGATCTATTACTTTCAACAGGTAGTATGACTATGGTTTAATAAAATATTTTTGTTAGTGCTTTGTAGTGCACGTGATCTTGTCTTACCCCTCTGATCTACAACTGTGAAAGATACATCATTGAAATCACAGTGAAATTGTTACAGAGCTTTGAAACATTTTAAGTTTTTCTATCTCGTAAGTTTTAATATTTATTTATAGGTAACTCTGAGTTTTAATACTTCTTCCCATCTCCCACTGTAGTGATATTTTGTAGTCTTGACTGTTGACTGTGAGTTTGACCACAATCACAGATTGAGATTGATTTAGTAAGTGATACGTGATACCCCTAGTGTTTTGTTTTATAAGCCTGGCACTACAATTAAACAGGTGATTCTGAGGTCACAGTCTAACCCCCTCCACCATACTCCAAATAACCCACACCCTGTTTGCCCATTGCAGGCCACACCCTGTTTGCCCATTGTAATCTATAACATCTGGGTTTTGCACCACTAGCAACTGTAGCAGGCTATCTATCATTGTTACCAAACAACCAACAACATACTTAGTAACTATAGATACAAGACAATAACCATACGTAAGTCCAGGAGCACGACTACCTGAAAACCTACATTCATAAGTGAATAGAATATAATGAAAGACTAAATACAACAATGGAGAGTGAGGGCTAGCAACAAGAAATCAAAACGTAAAAATTTTTGAACCATCCAGCACCAAGATGATTCAGGGAAAAACCCACTGGGTTTTACCCACATACGCATGTTACACACATCAGTAATGACTGAGTTTCTTTCTGTAGCTATGTATGTGTTCACTTCTTCATTTTGATGACAGTAGTGACTTTCCATGTAGAATTCTGCCGTTCTCCTAATACAAATGTCATTTTGCAAAGTTTTTTTTAGACATACTCTGTAAAATGAAATACAATAGTAATTGTTTTGTTTGTTTTTGTTAATGCAGGTACCAATGATGTCATCGTCTAATTGTGGGTCAGTCATGACTACTCGCACAGCAGGTGAAATTGGCCAGTATCTCCTCATACTGTACATAGAACTCTATCATCAAGGGTGACTTTTTTTGCTGAAGAGCTGCAGCATTTGCAATAGTGTGATGCTAGACTGTGGTACATTGCTCAATAACTTATTGTTCCAAGTTTTATGTACATTCTGTAACTGATCATATTATTGTTGTTTAAATATCACATCTTTTTATTTACAAATAACTAACCCTTTGTTATCACATCTTTATAGTAGATCCAATATTACCATAACTTCTTTCTGTAACAGAACATGTACAGTATGTTACCTCTATTACATTCAGATGGTAGCCCTAATAATTTATGAATGGAATGTGGCTTATTTATAGTAATGCTTGACCTGCTAAAACACCCTGAAGCTTTTATTTCAAATGTCCTGTGTGGTCTGACAATTTCACTGTTTTATATGTACTAGGAAACACCATTTGGTCTTCTTTTCTGAATTTGGAACCAAACCATTATTTCTTTATTATACTGGACAGTCTGTAATTATTGATGCATCCAGTGGGGGGAGGGGGAATGCATAATCAATAGAGACACTAACACTAATGTTCATGTAAGTTTAGACAGTTCATGAGTGTCATTATCTACAACTTCATAATTATCATTTGTACACTCAGTCAGATTGTTATCACCAGGAACTTGTCGCTTCTCCAACAGAGGGGACATTACTTGTTCTAAGTACGATTTCACCATTAAGTATTATTCACAACCTATCCGTAGTTGACTCTCCTACAAACCCCATACATATTCACTGTACACAGAATCACAACTACACTTTACCTTTGATTTAAACCCCTGGGTTACCATACATGAATTGGATCACTTCATCTGAAGCCTATACATACTTAATGTCCCTAGCAGTGCAAAACACGCTGTGCTGTACATGATACGAAAGCAATGGATTTTTAAACAACATTTCAGTCTAATAAATACAGTAGTTACAGTTGTACAGGAGCAGCTTTACATAGTAATAGCATGTTTCAAGCCTTAGTGAAGGGGGAAAGGGTCCAGATGTAGGGAAAGAGAATAGTGCACGTGCTGAATTGTCGCTGTTCAATATAGTGCAGACCAGCTAAATAAATTACTTCACACTTGGACACGCTGACATGGTCCACATTCTGTGGGTATGCCTTACAATGACAGTGTACAAGACAAAGTTCTTTTAAACAATTTCAATTTAGTACATACTGTAACAGTATAGTTGGTATTTTGAAGGCACACACATGTTGCTGTACCTTAATTTGTTTGCTACTGATTATGGAGGATGATTTGATGCCTACCAACTGAGGCGATTCACTTGGTTTGTCTTTTAACTCAGACTCTACTGATTGTGTGCTGTGTAACACCATTTTGCAGTAAATGTACTAGAAATTTAACTGTTAGACTGGAGTGATTCAATTATATCTAATCACGAGCAAGAGTTGAACTTGCACACGCTGGATAACAAATGGCAGAAATGATAACCCTCTTGAGTTTACTTAATATTGGGACAGTCTGTACTAATATATTGCAGGTCCCTATGGTGAATGGGTGAATCTCCCAATTCCCTGTATCCCACCAGTCCCAACATAAGCAGTCCATTGTGTTTATGTTATGAAGTAACAGCTGCTTGTGCCTAATTGTATAAAATAACAAAGGTTATCTGCACACACAACATGGGGCAGGATACAAAACCTTGCACGAGACTGTACTATCAGCAAAGATTGCAAATGTAATTTAATGCCAATATTTCTAATTCAATGAAATATTAAAAATTTATTTAAGGTGTTTAATCAAGCAATACAGCTACTCAACCTATACAGCACTGTGCATGACAATAAATTGATTTCAGTGGCTGCTTTGAGCTTCAATAATGGTGGAGTAATATATAACATACACTTGTAGAATGGCATGACCCACACACTATAGCTAACTGTCACAAATGAAAGGCAGACAGCGCTGCACAGATGATTAGGTATGCAGATATTTAACAAAGTTTTACAGATACAACAGGAAGTACTGACGAAAGAAAAATTTGAAGAATTCACAATATTAATTATTAATCAGCTTTGACGAAATAAAATTTGATGAAAAGCAAAAAATAACAGATCTAAACACTGACTTTTGAGGTGCTTATTGGACAAATTAACCAATTTGTCAAATTTTACTTTTGTAAAAATTTTCCTGTTGTAAATTTACAGTTAATATTGTTTCAGAAATTGTACTATACTATAGTATTATCCATTAGCTACATAGTTATGCTCACAGGCAATTCTAAGGGGAATGGGGGGGGGGGGGGGATTCTGTAGGTCTAGTTCAACTACCAACACTGCAAAACCATCAACACCACTGCAACTGCATGGGACAAACTAAGCCTCTGCCCCTCTACTATAATTGACCAAGGCAAGTTGAAATATATCTGGACTAAAGGAATTATCACCATGTCTATGTTAAGAATTCTGTTCATAGCATTGTAGCATAAAACATTACAACCAGGCAAACAGTGGTGATCTTGGTGGTGATGTGATACATACTCATGCATACATAACTCACTTCTGTTATCCTGGCAGACCCCTTAGTAGCACGTCATCACAGGCCACTGGCTGCTGTCACCTCTCCCCAGAATCGAGGTTTGATAAAGCGTGTCAGTGTGCTTAATAATTATTATTTTATAAAATAAAAAAATAAAATAAATAAATAAATAAATAAAATAAAAAAATAGCGCAGTGTTGTTACGTAATTTTACGTAGGGCATCAAACGATGTGAAAGTAACGAAACCCTTTATGAAAAGAGGGTCGGTCGGGTCCGAGCAACAACTTTTCAAATAGGTATGGCCTAATGATGGGACACTTGCAGTAGTTATGAGAAACCTGTATAATGTATGTAGTTTACTGCACAAAATGAAATTACCAACCATGTGGCAGAACTTTAAAGCTAATACTATGCATGCATGCATGTAGTAGTGCAAGTTAGTGCAGCTCTCATTTCAACTAAATTTTGTGTGCATTGTAAAATGTACTACAGGAAAATTAGCTTTCTGATAGTTATTTTACTCATTGGCTGTACTATTATAATAACTGACTGTTCTGTTAGAGTATCTCTATCTTCTACCAAATTTAGATCCTAAATCAATGAAGGAGCTAGAGGCCCCCCAGCAGGGGACATTGGAAACAGTGGAAATTGAAAACTGAAACTGAAAACTGAAACTGAAAAACTGAAATGGAAAAACTGAAACTGAAAAACTAAAATTGGTCAAAACTTCATATTAACAGCTACCTCTTAACAAAGACCACCTCTATAATAAGACCACCTCTAAAATAAGACCACCTCATAGTAGTTATGTCAAGTAGGTCCCAAAATATAGCTAAGGTGTACTCATAATGTAATAAAGTATCAATCAATCAATCAGGCAGTACTTAAAAGTTGAAATGACAGCTGCAGGGTTGTACAAAAGGATATACTATCTTATCATGCCAAGACCTAAAGTCCATGGTCATGTCACAAATGAAAATGGAGCAATTTCATGCATAATTGAATTTGATAATGGATTTCTCATGAATATTATTGTGCATGATTTAGGAGTTGCATAGTTACAAAATCAACATTAATGTTTCTTGACTTTGTGTCTTAATAATTGTTAGGCACATGTAATAAGCATCCTCGAAGATTTAAAAACCTGAGGTGACATCAGTAATTACCGAGGCGCAGGTAATTATTGACAGGTTTTTAAATCCTCGAAGACACCTATCACGAGTGTCTAACTATTACCAAGACACAAAGTCCAAGATCATTAATTTAACTATGCAACTCTTAAATAATGCACAATTCATGAGAAATCCAGTATCAGCAGAGTAATTGTGCATGCAATTACCCCATTTTCATTGTGACATAACCATGGACTTTAGGTCTTGGTATGGTAAGATAGTATATCCTTATGTACAACCCTGCAGCTGTCGTTTTAACTTTTAAGTACTGTCTGATTGATTGATACTTTATTACATTATGAGTACACCTAATGGCCTTTTTGTTGGACCTACTTGATATGACTACTATAATGAGGTGGTCTTATTAGAGGCGGTCTTATTATACAGATGGTCTTATTACAGAGGTGGTCTTTGTTAAGAGGTACCTGTTAATATGAAGTTTTGACCAATTTTAATTTTTCTGTTTCAGTTTTTCCGTTTCAGTTTTTCAGTTTCAGTTTTCAGTTTCAGTTTTCAATTTCCACTGTTTCCAATGCCCCCCCAGCAGGTCGTGGCACTTATGGTGTGTAGTGTGTACGTGTGCGTGTGCGTGCGTGTGCGTGCATGTGTGTGGTGTGTGTGCATTTGTTAGAGACTTTCCATCATTGCTGTGTTATAGGTGTATAATGGGCATAGGAAGAGCTATACAGTGGGCACAGCACATCACCATTATTCCGTTGGCTGAGGGTTTTGGTGTGCGAGAGTCTGTTGGCAATTTGTTAAGTTTAGCTAGGCTCAGGTGGTTGGGTAATGCTGCTCGCATGTCTGATGACCGCATATCAAAAAGGATTTTGTTTGGATGGCTGCCTCAAACGAGACCTGACCATGGTGTAAAGCTAAAATGGTGTGGTAAGGTTAAACAAGACCTTAAGAGCTTTTCCATCAGTAAGTCATGGTACCATCAAGGTCAAGACAGATGTTTATGGAAACAATTAGTTAATGAAGGATTGATGAATTTGCTGACTTAATCACAGTCTCAACCTAAACCCTTCCATTGTGGGACTTGCCACAGATCCTTTAGGAGAGTACAAGACATGTCAGGACATAAGTGTATAACTACCCACCCTTGACATGACTGGCGATGGTTAAGTGTGAAATTCTTCAGGACAAGCAACATCCGGTGGATGGCTTCCTTCCAAGTGTGTGTGTGTGTGTGTGTGTGTGTGTGTGTGTGTGTGTGTGTGTGTGTGTGTGTGTGTGTGTGTGTGTGTGTGTGTGTGTGTGTGTGTGTGTGTGTGTGTGTGTGCATGTACGTCTGTGAATGGTCATGACCAGATTTGCAATGTTTTCTTAGAAAGTTTCAGGTTTATGCAACATGGTTGGATTTACTTAGGGGCATAACACTCAGTAAGTGTGCATTGTATACTCGTATGCAAAATGTACTCTAACTAGTCTGGGGGCATGTGCCAACAGGAACATTTTGATTATTTAGCTACTTGAGATTGATTGGATGACAATTTAAGCAGTGTGCACTGCATTTTGAAAGAAAATTATAGTTAAAGCTGACATGCACGTTAATATTGCAGTGTATATGATTTTTTTTAAATTATTGCTACTGGAGCTAGCTAGAGTGATGGTCACAAACTGGCTCACAATGCATGCTCATTCAATAAAGGTTGATGCCACTATTGCCTACTGTACCTACTGTATGTTGCCCTTATTACTTATATATATTAACGCTCCCTATTATTTTTACCCTTAAATAACTTATATTACCACGTGCACTATTACTTAGTGGTGCTTCATAAACTGACATAAATCCACCCTGATTTATACATGTAAAATGTTACTTTTTTAGCTATATGTGACAATTAAAAATTGTAGCAAATCAATTATTTAGTAACAACAGCATAAGCTGGATCATGTTCTATTACAACCATTTCTCTGACCATTTGAGGGATGGAATAAGCTGGATCTTGTTCTACTGTGTGTGTTTCTCTAGCCATATGCAATCGTGTAGTGGCATAAGCCGGGTCGTGTTCCCTGTTGATGATTTCTTGATCTGTTAAAATGAACTGATTGTGTTCTGGGAGTCCTTGGTTATCATCTTCAACTTTGTTTGTGGATTCATTATGCAAATATTTATAGTACAGGTAGATAATGATGACAGTGGCCAGCGTAGTAATGATAACTAATGTTACTACAATACTAATAGCAACTGCTACTGCTCCTGTTGACGGCTTATCATTCGATTCATGATCAATGTAACCTACATAAATAAATTTTGATAATAAGAATATGACTTGGACTTGCGACAATATATAAAGACTAGATAAAAGTAAAGTTTACTAGGGTAAAAACTGTGCCACCAATTGGTTAATAATTAGGCACACACGGGCAGGATTTAATAACCAATCCCCTTTTGTGCTTATTTATTGGAAGGCTAGCTGTCATAAAGTTGGATTTTGTATGAAAGGTGTCACAAAAAAAAAACTACACTTTCTGATATCCATGTATAACCAGCAACATTTATAATTTATTTATGGTAAAACTTTAGTAACATTCTTCATGGTAGGAAATGAATGCTGTCTAATTGACTGGTCGGTGTTTACCTACAGATATACTGTATATATGTGACCGGATTTGACAAAACCATGCTTCCACACACATCCAGATTTGCAACTTTGAAGGACCATAACTCAATATGGGAGTGTACTATCACTTTCAAATTATGTCCTGCTATTGGATACTGCAGTGAAAGAAGTTTGTGAAACTTGTAGGTCAATAGCATACTGAGTGGTCAAGTTATAAGCAATTAAGGTCAAAGAATTGGATGTGTGTGGAAGCACGGTTTTGTCAAATCCGGTTACATATATTTCTTAAGGCTTTACAGCACCAGTGCTGAAGGTCTGCATAGGACACCTGGTCCTACTGTCTGTTCAAAGATGCTATATCAAGTATGTTTGAAAAGTTTCAGAAAGGAGATAAAACCATGACTAAACCATAAAAAACCAAACCTAATGTACCAGTGGCGGATGCAATGGTTTCGGCTGAAACCCCCTCTGAAAAAGTGCACACACCCCTATCTATTTACGACTTGTTTGAGTGATAAAATCATCAACAGTTATGCATAGTGTATTACATTGGGGCTTTTTCTACTGGCCAAACTTCATACTTTTACCTTTGAATCACTAAACATGACATTATGGCCTTGAAGTGTGTTAAGTGCCTCTAAAATAATTATTGATTTAGTGCTGTTTTGCTTCAAAAAGTTTGCGAAGGCCTGGATCAATTATGAAACAGTGTTTTGGAGTGATTTTTATGGATCTATTTAGCTATAGGCTACTGAGCTATAAGACTGAGTTAACAACCCCAGCTGGGCTATTGCTAAGTGGGATCACAGCAGGGCAATGCAAATATTGAAAACTTCCTGAACCTGAAACCCCGGCCTCTGAAAATTCCTAGATCCGCCACTGTGTACACATGTCATATCACGTGTATGAAGTTTTGCATGTATACATTAATGTTAATAATGTATATTTGAATGCATGTGGGTTTAATACCTTTGGCATTAAACCCGCAGACTTGCAGGCCTGACATCTACATGGTTATCTAGATACTTGGGTGAAAGGTTGCCCCTCTGCATTTAGTGGCCCCCTTTCTGTAGCTTATAAAGGAAGGAATTTGGGGCGTAGAAAGCCTCTGGGCACCAAATTTCTTCCTTGTCCAATTGCAAGTATCGGTTTATCTTGAAGAATAAGGCCTATAAGACATTTGACCTAAAACAATTGTACAAGACAGGTTTAATCCAACATGGCAGCCAGTACCAAGAATCAAAACTATTTCCAAGACAAAGAGCCACCAGCATAGCAATATACCAAGCAGGGGCAGATCTAGAAATTTTCAGAGGGGGTTTTCAGGTTCTCTGGAATTGCAACTTCAGCCTAGCTGTAAATGGAAGACCAAAAATAATAAATAAATATAGGTCACTACCTGCTTTTGAACACTGTGAGGTGATTTCAAAGGCAAAAGTGTGAAGCCGTTTTGCCAATAGAAAAAGCCATAAAAATAATACAGTATGTATAACTCTTTCTAATTATTATCACCCAGACGAATCATAAGGGAGCGCGCTATTTCAGAGGGGGGTTCTGGAAACCCCAGAAACCCCCACTAAAACCGCCCCTGCCAAGGCAGTGGTACATGTTGAAGGTTAGTCGAGTGTTCAACATTATATTAATACTATAAATTCAATCAGATGCATACTTCAATGTGCAAAGTGTGTTAAAGTATAAGCACTGCTGTTTTTTTCTAAACCAGAAATAAAACAGATAAACTTTTATGATTAGGGTAATAATTATTTGCTAGTAAATTAAGTTATTGTTTTACAAGTCTTTGAAGTAAAAAGATTGATTGAAAGAAGTGCCATCGGGGCCTTAAAAATGAGTTAAATAAGTGGTGATAAAAAGTACAAACACTTAATTAGGTACACAGTCTACAACTTTGCATTTTAGTATATCTCCCTTTTTAAAAGTCTGGCACTAATTACAACCTGCCAACTTAAAAGGGACTTGAGTACAATAAAGTCACTGGATTCCTAATGTGTATTATGTAACTTGTGCAGCTATGCATTATATAGCAATAGTAGAGCTCTTTCCATAATAGTAAAATATTCTATAAGTTTTGCAACTTTGCTCAGTCCCACGATCAGTCATTAAGACTTAATAATAGCAGTTAAAGCCATTATGTCATATGTCTGTTAGTCTATTGATAACTCACTGTCATCATCAACAATGATTCCAACTGCTGAACTTCTTGTACCAAGTTGACCACCTGCCCATGCAGATGATCTAGGTAATCTTAGATCTATTAAGAAAGTTTCATTTCCTTCTAGTCTGTCATCATTGTGTACAGTTAACTCCACTGCCTTCTCATCACTATCTCCTGGGCTGAATGTTACCCTGGCAGTTTGTTCAATGCCATCAAATTCTGTCATGGGTTCACATGCAGTTCATTCTAAAGTTGTAATCACGCACTGCACAGTCATTGACTTACCATTCGTTGTATTATCTCTGGTGAAAATATGAACAACAATATCGTGGTTAGGGTTTCCTTGCTTAACCAAAGTAACACTGAAAATTTCATCACTTTCCAAAACTGAATAGTATTCTTTTTCAAATTCCACAACCACTCCTGCACATAAAATCATTAGTATACAAAGATATCCAATGCTCAAAATTAGCATACGTTTCAAGACATAAAATGTCTGAGTGGAGGTTCCTCGTACAACACCATCAATAATACTGTGAATAGTAATGTTGTGTTCCCCAGCACTTAATGAAGAAATATTAAAAACAAAAGGTGAAGTACCTAGAAATAAATGTTACAATATTCTTAATGTGTTCCAAATACTCACAATTCACAAATGGTCCACCATCTACACTGCATTGGGAAGGAAAGTCTTCACTAGAGTTATATTGAAATGTAATGGTGTTGTCTTCAAAGGACTGGGTAACTGAGAAAAGTGATTAATAGCAGCAGACTAGTAAAGGTGTGTACTTACGAACAATATTAGTAATATTAATTGCATCCACTGGCACAATGAAATATATGGTATTTAATAGGGTAACTAATCCTTGTGTTTTAGTGCTGTTTGCTCTGACTCTAACAGTGTGTTCTCCTGCAGGCAGTCCTAATCGTTGATAACCTGACATGCCTATATATGTATATATATATATATATAGGAACAAAATTTTATTCTATAATAGCAACGTAACAAGAAATAATTATCAGTGTAAAAATATGCGTGTATGTTTAGTGCTACCTACATAAGTATAGCCTGTAACTTGATTCATTATAAAAGAGTTACAATTGTTGTCATCTTCAAATATAAACCGGGCAGTGAACAAGGTTTTGTCCTTGGTGACATAGCTGAGTGCATGCATGCACACAATGCATGTATGTGACTGGATTTGCAAAAAAGAGTCTTCCACTGCACACACATCAAATTTAATGATTCATATCTCATAATTGAAATAAGCCATTAACTTGCAGTAGTGAGCAACAATAGCCATTTTCAAATGGGTGCAAGAATTTTGTGTTACTATGAAACAAAGTTCTGGACTATCAATTTCATATGATTGGATATGTCCCCTTTTTGCAAATCTATAATTATATACGTAGTCACATATAATTATACAGATTATATCACCAGGGGCGGATCCAGGGGGGGGCACAGGGGGCACGTGCCCCCCCCCCTCCCTTAAAAAAATGTATACAAGATCGAGATACTCTAATAGAGCAGTCAATCACCAATCACTCTAATAAAGCAGTCACAGTGTTCATGGGGAAGTGTAGCTTACTTAGGAAGCTATAAATAGGATTTTATTTTACATAAAATACGTGATATAATATATTTGGTAAAGGATAACTAGCTATTATTGTTGTGACCTTTTTTTTTTTTTTTTTTTTTTTTTTGCTCTTCAACTTTTTTTCAGCAAGGTGCCCCCCCTCTTTCCAGACCCTGGATCCGCCCCTGATCACATCAAACATACAGTACTGTTAGGTGTTTACTGGGTCAGGACATGTGGTACCAGTCAGATGTGCTCAAAGTAAAGTAATTGAAACAAGCAAAAAATTTTTCAAATGCCAACAACAACAGAAGTCAGTTATACATTACAGAGTCTGACACAATAGTGAGGATGAGTGCCAATAAAAATGAATTTCACTTACATTATTATAGAATTTGCATGCAACTGATGGACAGAAACTGCGTTAAAGTCAGACCTATTTGACTAACATTACAAAGAGTTCCTTACATGGCACAAAATTCTCATCATCCACCTGACATTCAAAGGTTGCTTTATCATTAGCTGTTATTGTTATTGCAAACCCTGTTCCACTATTGTTAATAGCAACATTCAGTGAGGTAAATGTAACATTTAAGGGTGAAACTTCTACTGTAGCCACAAAAGAGTAGTTCAAAACTCCCATCACAAAAACAGCATGTATACCAACAGGAACAGAGGTATATACAAACCCATTAGAACCTGTTAGTAAAGCAATAAATAAATCATTTTAGACACTTACGTACATGGTTCAAAGGGACCACTATCCAATTGACATTGAAACATTGCACTGTTGTATATAGTGTTGTTGTACAAAACATTCACCGTGATGTTGTCTCTATTGACTGTTGCTATTACAAGGAACCCTCCTAAAACAGTACATCACAACACAGTTTAATATGTACAATAATACCATACCTGTTTCACTGCCCATACAAAAGTCTCAATAGTAGCAGTGAAATTTATCCCGTATTTCACTGGTAGCAGTGAAAAAGTTGTAATTGCAATTTCATCGGCTAGAATTTATGTTAACAATTAGTGTTGACACATGTTTAGTACATAGTGACAAATTGCGTACATAGCAACGCTAATGCACGGCATGCATATATGCAGCGAGTATGGTATTAACTGGGAATAGCATGGGTAGCAGTGAAATTTGGGATAAATATCACGAGTGTTGTATTGGAAATGGGGATAAATTTCACGAGGCGAAGCCGAGTGAAATTTACCATTTCCAATACAACAAGAGTGGTATTTATCCCAAATTTCACTGCTACCCATGCTATTACTAGTACGAATTATATCACCAATCTTGCCGTCTTGTCCATTGCATTCCACTGATAGGTGCATAACCATAAAAACTATACAAATAGCAATAGACAGTAGGCAATGATTAGGTACTGTATATCATAGTAGAAACTGAATAATTCCTTATCAGTTAGCTATATTATATAGCTAATCATATCAGCTACTTCTGTAACTTCACATTGTCACTATAACCTTCTTCATTTACCCGCCAATATAACATGCAGAGTTATTATAGCAGTATGCAATTGATATACAGTACTGTTACTGCATGGTTAGACTTGTAAAGTACCCACTTATCCCACTGTCATAATACAGTACAGCTATACAGAGACCCAGATTTGCAGAGACCTATTAAATATACATTGAAAGTTATAGCATTATAGCACTTACCCAAGCACACATATTCTTTGAGCTCCATTTCTCTATAATATTATTTTTACTCAGTGCTAAAACGCTGTAGGGCTGTAATAAGGCTTCATGGACAATATAATTAGCACTATAGTGTACAATAGAATCCACTAAATGACAACAAGCACAATATACCTTATATAACTAACATGACCATGTATATGCATACTGATCATCACTCACAGATGTCACAGTGATAATCGCTCAATAATTATGCATCAACTTTAAAATTCAAAATAGAACTTTAATAGTTATCACACCTTGCCTTAGGTTGTTTTTAAATACTATGCAATAGCTGGATGTACCTGTACTTTGGTGGGGCAGGGTGTAAACACTCTAATGTTATTACTGCTACACCTGAAAATTTTAATGTTGAGCTATACAACTGAGTTATCAACAATGTATATAATTGTTTTCAAATTTTGACATCATGCTGTATCAACATACATTATAGTTTCAATTATTGGCTAGTAGCTATAAGTTAAGTCATGATTAGGATAACTTTCCAAGCCACTGCAAAATTTGTAGTAAATACGGTTTATGTGAATTGTGATGAGGGCCATACATAGTTTGTCATGTTATACATTCCTAACTGTCAGTGCATCATGTGTCACTTGGTACAGCAGAGTTTAGTGCTTATTACAAAATGTTAAAATAGCATAAACATGAAACAAACTTTTGTTCAAAGAGGAATGCATATTCACATAAAATGAACAATGGTAACTTTGTTACTATACAACACCATAAACAATTAAACTTTTGTCACATGGGATTCCATTAATTTATGGAGATAGATTTTATATAGTACCTAACTGTGTTTGAATACATAATTGTTATGATATGGTATGTAGCTAAATGTATATACATTTTGTCAGCCTTGATTCTGAGAGCTTCAATGAGAATGCAACAGGTAATGTCAACATTTAATTCTATTACATGAATGATTCTGCTTCAGTTGCCTGTACTATTATTTAACTTCATCTTTTCATAACTAGACGCATACCATATGACAAGAAAAATTTTCACAAAACAAAAAGTCCATGAGTTTGACAAGTCAAGTAACTTTGTCAAACATCCATAATTGCCCATAAAAGTATGTGATTAGATCTATGATTTCTTGATTTTCATCAATGTTTAATTTGTCCATACTGTGGATTTGTCAAATTTCCAATTGTACTGTATATGAATAACTGTCATGTACAGTATATAAGTCAAATTTTGCTCATCACATTTGCCATGTATGTATTTGATAATGTACATAATAGATACGACATGTAGTACATGCTGATTCTCTACTCTCTAGATCTCTTTAGTTGTCAATGCAGGCTGGCCCTGTCACTTGAATGATAACACATACATCAATGTGCCAGAATTGAGTAATCTCCTGCAAAGATATGATCCAGGAATAATGCATGACTACCATAAGTTCCAGTAAATTTTTTGAAGCATGGCTTCACTGGGATATAAGACATATATGTGACCAGATGTGTGAAAAAGAGTCTACCACACACATCAAATTGATGGCTCATAACTTATTATCGTTACGATGCTTGACAGAGTGCTTTATTAGAGTAGTATTTCATTGTACTGCTGGCATATACATAATCACCACATTCCTCTATACATGTGACATAATAATTAATGGCACTATGTCTAATCTAACAGGATACTGTGTCCCATCAAAGAATTAGGGAGCATGGAGGTATGTGCTGGCTTTAATTTATCCAACTAATCAAATATAAGTCTGTAAGGTATAATTGGTTTCTTACTTTCTAGGAGATATATACAACATTATTTATACATGCAATCGCACCTGTTGTTTTCTATTTTGGATACATGTTAAGTTTCTGAATTCCTTCTTCACAGACTATCTGTAGCCTTCTTGTAGCTAGGTCCCTAATGGGACAGTAAACCCAAGAGGGTGAATGTACCAATGTCATTGTGAAGTAAATCTCAACATAAGATATTGTATGTTGAGTGCACCACTCAGGCCTATCTACTAATACATTGTCCTTATATCAGCATATGTTATTAATACTCATAACTCTGCAGGGGCGGATCCAGACTTTGTAAAAGAGGATTCCACTCTGGAATCTAGCTGTAAGTCAAAGACCAAAAAAAAGAAAAGTCGTCACCTGCTG
Source organism: Dysidea avara (assembly GCF_963678975.1). NCBI lineage: Eukaryota > Metazoa > Porifera > Demospongiae > Dictyoceratida > Dysideidae > Dysidea > Dysidea avara. The sequence continues at coordinate 44,707,918 of NC_089275.1, read as the reverse complement.
ACAATACATAGCTGCCCCTTACCATAGATTCCCTCACCAACTATATTTCCTTATTTATAACTACATACATAGCTTGCTACACTGCTCCTATTAAGACTACTTTGACTGCTCTATTAGAGTATCTCGAGTAAGGGAGGCTCTTTCAAAAAGGGGGTTCCATGGAACCCTTTGAATCCCCCCTGGATCCGCCCATGCTCTGTGTCCATTCAATATTTTGAGGTGTGTCTGAGCAGGTCAGATATTTGTCCAGATATCCACTTCTAAAATTTACTCACTCCTTAAATTAGCCATCCTGTACTACAAAGTAGTAGCTGACTGTTTGAAACTGTCATTTGGCTAACACAGTGTAGTGTAGGCACCAGCCTATTATGCTTTTAATTTTTCCTATTATGCTATGCTGCAGTGCTCAATTTTTTTGCCTATTATACTCATAATTATGCTCAAATGTTTCTGTAGTTCCCATGTTTTGTTACTTTCTAATGGATAATGATAAACCTTTGCTGATGAATAACTGGTTAAATATAAAAGTTAATGCTCGTTGTGCATTAAGACTTTGGCTGCATTAATAGTTGTGTAAAATAGCTATAGTGTATACTCCACTGCAGCATCAACTGTTCTGTCCACTTTTTCAGTGGCATGCATTTTTGCTTACAGTATGACATAATCATTCTGCCTATTATGCTAGCATTATGCTTGATTCCTTCAGGCACCTATTACTAAAAATTATAGCGATTTTCAGCTCCAGAGCAATTTTCTGATGGCTGTGTCGTCAGCTCAAAAGTATAAACCACTTCAAAGTCGGCATAACAATGCCACAATTGAAACCACAACTCCACCTTAGGTATTGTTGCATCATTGTGGTACCTCTACTTTAGTTGTTTACCTTTATATGTTAACTTGATGTTTTTACCAACTTAAGATAGCCACTTGCCTATGGGTATACACCATTGTATTGAGAAGTGTGCTATAGGTGAAACATATTTGCTCACCACAAAGCTAAGCATACAAAGATCGCTGAGATCCAATAAGACCTGAAGTTATTCTCATTACATGTACAAACTTGCAGCTAGAAGCAACTGCAATTTCAAGGTAGTCCAGATTGCTAGATGGCTTCCTGATTTAATTGTGCCATTTTTTTCCTTTAAAATGTATGGGGAGTCCTGGAGAAAAATGCACCTTTTTTCAATTGTTAAGCACTGTGCATGCCAAAGTAGCTAATTCCAACCCAACAAACTATTATATTTTTGAGATCAGCAATCAATACTCTATCTATTGAGCATACAAAAAGCTCGTTTTTCCAAAATTTAAAAATTGGGCTGGAATGCCTACTATAAGACCCCTTTTAGCTGTTGGGCTGTTGAATGCTACACCGAGAAAGGTTCTTCTTCTTGGCTTACTGCTCTTCCTCTAGAGCAGTATGGCTTTGCACTTCATAAGGGTGAGTTCATTGATGCCATTTGTTAAAGGTATGGCTACATGCCATCACGACTACCATCTCACTGTGTGTGTGGCAAGGATTTTAGCCTATCCCACGCCCTTAGCTGCCTACATGGTGCCTTTCCGATTATTCGGCATACTGAAATTAGGAATCTGACAGCTAGTTTGATGTCTGAAGTCTGCCATAATGTCCAGATTGAACCACAGCTGCACCCTTTGTCTGGTGAGACCTTGCATTATCGCTCTGCCATTCAGGATGATGACACAAAGGTAGACATCAGGGCTTCCAGCTTCTGGAGGTGCCTATACCATCATACCTTCTTTGATGTGAGGGTTTTTAACTGCTTTGCAGCTTCTAATCGTTCCTCTACACTATCTACTGCTTTTTGAAAACATGAACTAGAGAAACGTCATGCCTATGAGGAATGGATTCGGGAGGTGGAGCATGGGAGTTTTAATCCCCTTGTTTTTTTCCACTTCAGGTGGCATGGGAAGGGCTGCTACCACCACTTATAAACATCTTGCCCGCCTGCTGAGCGAGAAGTGGAATTCCCCATGTTCTGCAGTGATGGGCTGGCTCCGTTGTAGTTTGGGGTTTTTCTTGCTCCGTTCTTCAGTTATGTGCATCAGGGGATCACGCTCAAGATCCAAGTGTCCGTGTGTGCCTCCAGCAGTTGATCTTGCTGTTGCTGAGGGCGAGGGGTCACCAACTGCTTCGAAATCTCGTACACCTCCAGTAAAATCCTGCCCTGAAATACGAAATCTTATGTTGTTATCGTGATTCTGATTCTATACTCGTTCTGGTACCGTAGCTTACACTCAACTGCTCCTGCACAAAAGTAAGAATGAAATCCGATGCTCCGCTTCGGATTTGTATAATCAAGTTGTGGAAGCCGCACATAACCAGGAGCTGTGGGAAAAAGCCGCACAAACCAGGAGAGAATGAAATCCGATGTTCCTCTCCGTTTCGGATTTATATTATTAAGCAAGTTGTGGAAGCCAAATAAAACCAGGAGTTGTGGGAAAGAAGCCACATAAACCAGGAGAGAATCCATGCAAACTGTCCAAAAGTATATCGATAAAATCCGATGTTCCGCTCCGTTTCGAATTTGTACTAAGCGAGTTGTGGAAGCCAAACAAAACCAGGAGCTGTGAGAAAGAAGCCATACAAAACCAGGAGAGAATCGAATTAAGAATGAAATCCGATGTTCCGCTCCGTTTCGGATTTGTATTAAGCGAGCTGTGGAAGCCAAACAAAACCAGGAGCTGTGGGAAAGAAGCCATACAAAACCAGGAGAGAATCGAATTAAGAATGAAATCCGATGTTCCTCTCCGTTTCAGATTTGCATTAAGCGAGTTGTGGAAGCCAAACAAAACCAGTAGTTGTGGGAAAGAAGCCGATTTATATTAAGCGAGTTGCGGAAGCCAAACAAAACTAAGAGCTGTGGGAAAGAAGCCAAACAAAACCTGGGGAATTCATGCAAACTGCTCCTGCACAAAAGTAAGAATGGATTTACTTAGCAAACTGCAAACTTAACAACATAAACTTAGCAAAACTTCATAAACTTAGCAACACACCAACTACAAAAGCAACTTAAGCATACACTGAGATGCTCCTGGTTTTGTGGGGTTTCACACCAGATAGAGCTTTGACAGTTGCTCCTGGTTTTGAGGGGATTCGCACGGGATTTCCCCTGAATGATTGGCCTTTTCCTGGTTTATAGGGCTTCAGCTGCGAGTTGCTCCTGGTTTTGTAAGGTTTCATTTAATAGTTATGCCAAGGCTTTACTCCTGGTTTTATATGGCTTCACAATTCCTCTCAATTTCGTGACGCTTTGCTCTTATATGCCTGCTGAACTTCTGTTTCTTTCTCTCACTACTTTTTGATGATTTCAGAACTTATCACTCTACACCAACCTGTAATTTAAAATCAGATTTTGCAGCTCTTGTTCAATTTTGCGAAATCTTTTGAAACCCGTGAAATCTTGAGAAATTTGTTCAAGATTTTGAAATCCGTACCACTTTTTCGTGAGTTGGTGACCCCTCGGCTGAGGGGCACCTGCCTGCCCATTGAACCCTGGGCATGCTGTAGGTTCTTTTCTGTAGGTTATAATTAATTTTTCAAATATTTTCTTAGAATTCTATAGAGATGTGTGGGAGGAAGGGAGTGCCATTAGGGCCGGAGGAGAAAAAAAAGACCCCATTTCGCAGGTCTAGTCACATTTTTTTTAGAAAAGATAGAAATAGCTCTTAGGCTTTAGCTACCTTGCTCCCTAACAAAAGGTTTTTCAGTACTTATTCAATAGAAGTATAAGTTTAAAGAATAATCGAATGTATTCGGTCGTTTTGTTCCCAACTATTTTGCTATTCATTATAAGCGCGTGCGCGGATAGGCAGTCTGGTCACGCGTGAAACTTTTAATTCACGTGATATCTGGTTCTTGTGATTTTTAACATCCCTCTGATCGTGCTGTCAGCTAAGTACGCCCGACTGAAGATTGTACACGACAGGTATTATAAAACATAGGGAACGCCCCTGTAATTATAGACTAACCATACTGTCTTGTGTTCGAGTATCTGTGATGTGCTATGCTGGGCGGGTGAAGGGTTGTAAAGGGTTCTACCAGCCAGGCATATTTATATGTGGGCGGGCGTTAGTGTCGCGTAGACAAACCGCTTGTTCTTTCTAATGCACCTATCAATGTAATGCCCGACTACCACTAATAAGGGCTGAGGGTGGGGAATGATTTGAATAGACGCTTTGCAAAACCACGCCCAGTTTTTAAAAACTATGGTAACCGACTAGCCGCCATTTTCATTGGGGCCTGTATGAATAATTGCGATTGCGCAGCATTGAAATTCGATGTTGACAGCACCTCAAGCAGAGTAGTATTGTTAAACAACAGACTATGGGAGTGTTCAGAGCTTTAAAATTAGTGTTTCTGATTAGATGCAGCTGATTATCAGGGTTAAACAGGGTGCAGACTGCTAGTCAGTACAAGCAGACAGTGTTGGTATATACCGTGTTCTCAGCTGCTGCAGACATCACTGAAGAATAGTTAGACAGTATCCTCAGTAGGTGAATGAATACATAAAAGCACTCACTGCTCTGCAAGGAGTGTAAGAGCAGAAATGAGAGAACTATTGCCATGCAGCAATGTGGCTCACCAAGACCTCAGTTCCACATACCTGAACTGAGAAGACAGTATCCTCATTAGGTGAATGAATACATAAAAGCACTGCTCTGCAAGGTGTGTACCATACACATCGTGTATTTTTCAATTGCAGAAACAAGAGAACTCATTGCCATGCAAGCAATGTGGCTCAACAAGACCTCTGTTCCACATACTGGTATATGCATGCATCTTTTGAACGAAAAATCAAATTAATATCTGAAAAGTTTGTATATAATTATGCATAATGTTGCATACAGTTTGGATTATCAGCTTGTAGGCTGTTTGAAAACAGTATCTGGGATCTACAAAGATGTGTCAGCAGCACAAGCAGTGATATTGCAAACAACAGCACCGTCCAATATGCCATCCTCATTTCATGCAGCTGCTGTGGAATTATCAATTGTTTCTATAACACATAAAGTAGTTAGTCATTCACTCCTTTTCATATACTGTGTGTAACATAGCTAGTAGTACTCTTGTAAGTGTACAGAGATAGCCATATGCATAATGATGACACAACTAAAACTGATGACGAGTATAGAAATTGTGTAAAAATCATATCCTCAAGCACTAGTGGTGTGTCTACTGATGTACCACACTACGTCTTGTCTCTGTCATACTTGATACACCATGCTATCTTCAGATAAGTGAGAGCAAGAGGTGTATGTATACTCACCACACTACATTAACAGCTTACACTTCACTTTGCAGTGCTCAATATGAGGTCTCTTACATGATCTGTCAAAATGACAGATCAACATACAATATGATCGGCCTTTGGTACATAATAGTAACCAGTTTACATATTATTGCCTTTTAAAAGCTTATTTTGATAGGTAATGTCAGACCACTTTTAATTTGATTGGTCATTGTGGCTTTTGGGCCGGAAAATGACAGATGACAGACTGTTATTTTGAGCTCTGCTTTGAATATATAACTTAAGATGTAGCCCTTCCTCTTTTCTGGATAGTCTCTTGTCAAACTTAATGTATTGTGCTCCTGGCTTTTCCTATTTCCATCAAGTACAACAGAGCAATCATTCCAATATTCTGGCTAGTACTAGTGGCGAGGGTAAGTCATGGTCCAGTGTGACCAGCTGGGGGGGGGGGGGGGGCTTGAATCTACACAATGAATACCAGAAGACAGTATTTGTGAGCTGTATATTACACTCACAGTAAGTTTTCACTACTTCGGTCTAATAACAAAGTGGAGGAGAGTGAAACTTTTAATCGAAACGACTTTCTTCACAATGGCCAGATTTTCAATTCTCCAAAAGCAGCAGCTGGGTGTCAATTTCCAAGCTCAGTTCACCCAACACTTCATCATTTCCCAAAAACACACTTCTCCTTTTCCAGAAGGAACTAAACAGCGGTGCTACGAAGCAGTATGAACAAATATGCCATACGCCGTTATGTACACTGGCCCCAATGAAAATGGTGGCGGCTCGGTTACTATGGTTTTTAAAAGGAAGGCGTGGTTTTGCAAAGCGTCTATTGAATTGAATTTGGTTTTAAACTCCTATATTCAGCAAAGTAGTTCTTCCATATAGGAGGAGTATACACAGTACATACATATAGCTACATATACATAATATACATACACAGCACTTACATACATACAGTTTTAAAATCAATAAGTAAATGGTGATGTAAAGTGGAAGTAAATTCTTGATAGTTATTGATATATAAATTGTTAGGTAATTGATTCCACCATTTAATTGTTTGTATTCTAAAATATCGTTGTGTACTTGTTAAATGACACCTTTCAGTGTTTGCATAAGTAAATGTTTGAATGGTGGGGGGATTGATCGCTAAATTTCCCCGGCATAGTGGGGATTTCTCTTCACTAAAGAAATTCACTTGGCAGCACGGTGTGTGCTTTCAGTTTAGGAAGGAGTGTCTCGGATGCTAGCTCAAGGGGGTGTCACATCGGCACACGCTATAGGTAGATCTGCGACCGCAGTCAAAGTCTTGACCGGGGAAAATTTCACCTTGACCCTTGATTTGCAGTGTTTATCGCTTTTGACCTGTGACTTGAGCGTTTCATGTCGAACTTTTGACCTCCATTTAATTCTCTATTTTCCAATACACACTTGCGCTTGTAACCTAGTATAATATTTTCTTGGTGCGTGCTACCAACAGTGGGGAAAGAAAAATCATTACAATTATGGCAAAATGCCTGTTGGAGCTTTGAAACATCTTCTTGGAGATCCTTACTTCTTGTGAGTTACGTATAATTCCATAAACTTGATAATAGCTACGTATAGTTTTCAATTGTGGGTTTCGAACCTTCCGTATCGTCTTGACCCTTGACCAACTATAAGAGCTATTTTGTGGCCTTGACCGTTGACTTAGAGTTTGACCGCGGTCGCAGATCGACCTACAGCAAGAGCCTGAGTGACACCCCTTGTAGCTATTACGTTCATACTAGAATCCACCCAAACTAACTCATCACTAGACCAACGCCACACAACCGTACAAATCCCCTCCTAGCCCCAGTATTCCCGGGGTTTGCAGGTCGAGACTTGGTCGGGGTTTACATCGCCAGTATTTCCCCAGTAGGTGGGGAATTGTAATTTTCAGTTTTGCAAATCCCCCGACCTTCCCCCACCTCAGCCCGTATTAGTGGTAGTCGGGGATTACATTGATAGGTGCATATTGTATATGGGAACGGGAAAAACTGACAGCCCAAATTGCGAGACTAGACGGGTGTGCCATTTACATTGTGTGATTGGCAGCTTTATTAAGTGGTCACAACCATAGCAAACTTACCATCTTTATTAGGGTAGTTTCATAAAAATCAGCATCATTGTTTGTCCCTCGGATCAACAGCTGTATCTGTGTATTGGGAAAGGTAGTCTTTATTATTGTGGAGCAGTAATCTGGAACAATTCACTCCCTACATTAGTTGGTGCTGATTGTATAAATCTGCTTTTAAGCGGTTGTATTGTTAATAGTTTTTTTTTGGTCTTGTTCTTGTACTCTGTTTTGTTGTTCAGCTTGTACTTGTGTTATTTTGTTGTTGTATATAGCTAGCTAATATTGTATGTTTCTGTAGGGCACTGCTATAGTACAGTTCTTAGAGCTGGTGCAGTTATCCACTGCCATTAAACCACAGCAATGTTGTTTAGTGCACTTCAATGTTTTTGTGAAGGGTACATTACTTGGAGGTCATTATACTTTTGAAATTGGTTGTTTATTCTTGTGGTAATGGATGCTACGAGTTTATAAATCAGCATGAGCAAGAGTTCAGCTTACGCTAGCACATGAACACTCTAAACTTGACTAAATAATGTATTTAAGGTCCAAAAAAAATTCTGACAGTTATTAGTGCAACCTTGCACTACATTAAGTGAGTTTCAGTGGGTTGATTATTTATTGAGATCCGACAAGCACTGTTTAGCTAAAATTGAGGTACATCAAATCACCAAGTGTATGTATATTGTAGAGCGCCTCACCCAATAACCCAAAAAAGCGTTGGACAACATTCTAGATGTTCCAGCCCATTTTTATGGAAAAATCAAATTTATGACATGGCTGTACTCCAAACAGAAGGCATTTGCACTCTCCAAACCCACCATTTAAAACTAGACCATTAGTAATTAGTCTGGTAATGCCTGCCCCTTTTCAATAAGTAAGGGTCTGGTGCAATACAGATTCCATATTAGTTCCAGTGTAGAAATTTCAATTAATGCGTGCCAATAATGTTTGCACACAGTAAATCATCTTGGCAATGTAATGATTTATTCAAACTGGAGAGAGCAATCATCTGACACAACCAGTAGTTATGTATGCTGTCTAATTGAATTCCTTTTATGGGATTTGTATTTCAACAAACCCTTACTCTTTGCAAAGCGGAGGGTGGCGCCAGACTAAAGAGTAGTCTCGTCCCCAGCCACCCATGTGCTTGATCACATGAAGGTCGTCTAGTGGTAATAGTCAAGTGCACATTGAAGTACTTACCTTATAAGCTGCATTAGTAAGGTTTTTTTGCCACTGATTATTGTTCTAAGTATTTTATGGCTGTCACACATACATTAAATGGTAATCACGTTGATTAGTCATACCAGCAAGGTTTATCAAATGAAATTTTATTCAAGTAGGTATAAATGATCACTAGAACTGCGTTTGTACCAATATTTCACTGGACCACGAAAGTGTACCAAAGTCATCAGATGATTTGTATTATTCCATTATTTCCTAGTTGTTTTACATACTTATCTTGTATGGTAGCCTCAGCCCCAGCTTCCCACATGCTTGATGACATGAAGATCATTTTTAGAGCTGACAGTAAATAGATGCAGGAGGTGGACAGGAGACAAAATTTATTTGTTGTGGCCTTGAGAAAGACTTGACTCAAGACAAGCAAGTGGCACTCTAATATATCTTGTAATCCTATCTTCGTCCTTGGTCAAAGTAAAAGTCAAAAGAATTTTGCAGTTGCTCAAAGGACAAGCACAGTTTGTAAAGTGTATACCACAATCAATACTATTAGAACAGCATTGTAAATACTGATATAAATACCAGTATTGGTACCAGCATCATGATATTAGTACAGTGAAACCTCACTTAGTGGCCACCTCAGTAATGAGGCCACCTCACTATAGTGACCAGGTCTCAGCAAGTCCAAACGTATGCCACCTCATTATTAAGGCCAGTGGCCACATACCACAGGGCCAAACTAGTAAAACTAATACAGCGTTCCCTCAGTAAAGAGGCCAGCTAAGCAGTCAGTCAAAGTATCATTGCAAAAATTGCTGTTCTTAAGTACATATTTTAATACTGAAAGTGGTACTGTATAGTAAAAAACTGTGGCGGTAAAAAAGTGTGACGAAATCCCTCTGTTGAAAAAAATTGGTGGAGAAAAAATTTGGCAACTGAAATAATATTCACCAAAGTTTTTACCACCGAAGTATTTACCGTACGGTGCGTAAGGATAACGACAAGGTGTCAACTCATCAGTTAAGTAGTGTAGTAAGTGTATACGTAGGTAGCTAGCGTTGTTGTTGTAGCGTACCTTTGTAGCTACTGATCTGACGATGTGCTAGCAAAGGTGTGCTTCGCTATCTCCTGCGATGCCAAAAGCAACCATATTTACTTTTTCAGTGAACTCCAGTAGTAGAGGTTATCACGTACATCAAAGCATTTGGCCAAATCCATCACGAGACGATGAACCATAGATAGTGTACGTAGAATATACTATCTATGGATGAACTAAATGGGAAGCCAGTAGGAAATGCTATCCCAAGGAGTGCTTACAACCGTGGGACACATTCCTATAGGAAGATCTCCAAAGTCAACTCGATCTTTATTGCGTGGTGGTACGAGCTAACCTTCATCTCAAGTTCTAGTTACTCAATGTGCTCGTGTGATTATCTAAAATAATTGGTGAAAAAAATTTAGCGAATTGAGTGCTATTCACCAAATTCGCCAAAGTTTTTTACCGCTAAAGTTTTTTACTACACGGTACCCATTATTCTGGCAGTATACTTCATGCTTTTCCAACCATTATGTCTCAAGTAATGTTGGAATAATTGGCACATTGTATGTTCCTACCTTTTTCTGTGATAAAGTCTACATTTAGTGTGTTTATATCAATTGTACATTGCTGCTACAGCAACTAGGCAGTTGCTGAAAGCCTCAATAATAAGCCATTTTGTTTTATGGCCGCATTAATGAGGTTTTCAGTAATAGGGCCACTTATCATGGATCCCATAGGTGGCCCTATTAACGAGGTTTCACTGTATCAGTAAAAAGTTGACTTTTTAGCAGATATTTCACTTACGTAAGTACTATAGTTTCTCAGTACTCTGTGGTTGATCTAGTAGCACTGTGAGACTGTAAGTAAAGCTTTGGCTAAAGTTATGACCTATAGTGACCAAGGTTCAATTCCCAAGTCAGGCTTTTTTTTCTTTGCTCAGACCTTATTAGCCCCTTTTTCATAAGTCTTTTTTTTCCATTTTACAAAAATCTTTTGGTAACGTACCACCTTTTTAGCTTTTTGTCATAACATTAATTGTAGTGTCCATACTGAAAACCTTTTATGTTCAGATGCAACCTGACACTAAAGAATATTGGTATCGGATTCAGCAATTTTGAGGCTAACTATATTGGTTATCGGTATATTGGTGAAATGCCATATCGGTGCATCATGCAGCCAATATTGAATTTGAGCAGTATAAAATAGCCAGCTAATCGATGAATAAAAATTGGTGAATTTGCTTTGACTTGCCAAAATTTCCAAACTTACAAGCAAGTCACACCAAACTTTCATCACTTACAGTATTAAGTGCCTCTAAAATGTTTATTTCAGCTCTTATAACTAAACTGTTATAAATGCTTTGTTAAGGCTTCAAATCTATCGAAAAGCCTTAAATGGTAAGATGCAATTGTACAACAATGTGAGGAACAATTTTACTGACACATGTAGCTAATGTTGTAGAGTGCAACCTCATCTATATCGCCATAACTATTCAACTTTTATACATGAAACTTCAGTCTGTACCCCCTAGAATTGTATATACAAACATACATGAAAGCAAAACATGGTTGTAAATTGTTATGTTGCAGTTTTAGCATGTCTTATTTACTAATCAATGTTACAGTGACTTCTTGGCTTCCAGCTACACCCTGTACATGCTGCACACATTATTTCCACTGCCTGCTTTTTTTTATAAGGTCTCGTCCATTTCATTGAACTACTGTATCAAAGTCAGTTAGACTTGAGTGGTCTGCTATTGCTGGTTGCTTTTCCCAAGCACAGTAGCAATTCGTTTTAGCAGACTGCGGCCCGAATGGAAACTCTGGCCAGCCTGGAGATGGCTGTATGTGGCTGTACAACTCTGTGGTATTGAATAAAGACCTGTGCTATAAATGTCCTTTCATTTTAGACAGGTTTGAGACTAGTGCTCTGCGATATACTGGTAATACTGTTTATCGTGATAAATTATCATACTGATTACCATACCGTGACATCCTTTGATAACCGATATATCGAAGTACCACTATATCGATGAATACCAGTATAGGATTGTTTTTAACCCAGCTAGCCTTTGGTGTTTAATTACCCAATTTGTTGATGTTTTAACAGACACACCCTAAACAAAAACTTGAGGTCCTCACATTACAACACATGCCTACTTGTACTGAACTATATATTGGGCAATTGGAAACAGTGAAAATGGAAACTGGAAATGGAAAATGGAAATGGTCAAATCATCATATAAATATACCCTAGAGTAAAACCCTTGCATAGTGGCCACCTCTTAATAGTGATGCACCGATACCACTTTTTCACTACCGATCCGATACCGATACATTTGAGGCCAGAAATGGCCGATACCGATCCGATACCGATACTTTGCCCCACAGGCATTTCTCACAAGAAACAGCTAGGCTTACTAAACTCATTTGCTACTCTCATTAACTGCAGTTTGCTGGTTTTGTGGCTATCAACTACGCGAAGATAATAGTTTATGGCTTCAATGAATCTTATTTCGTGGCTTACTTCAGTTTCCACTGTACTAATAATGTAGTCTCGTGCCCAGCCGGGCTCGCGCTAATGCGCAAACACCATCTGGTGACAATGCTCGAGTTTCTTGGGCCCGGAAGTGCGATCCAGCCAAAATATTGGCTGGCCAATCAGAATCGAGGAGTTGCATAATCATTTTAAAACAGTGAAAAAACCATTCGAAAATGGGTAGGAATAAAGTAAAACTCAGAATAGGGAATTTACTAGATGCGATCTCTTCATTCATTGTATTAGTAGAGGACGCGTTTCATTTCTGGTTAAACGTCGAGTCACGATTCATAAGGTGAGATCGGAAAAACAACTTGACAACAAACATCTTGGACAACCTAGGTGAGTAACTTCTGATAAAATGGCTTTAAATAGTCTGCTTTTTCGTCTACTTCCAATACATTCATGCGATTATGCAACTCGTCGATTCTGATTGGCCAGCCAATATTTTGGCTGGATCGCACTTCCGGGCCCAAGAAACTCGAGCATTGTCACCAGACGGTGTTTGCGCATTAGCGCGAGCCCGGCTGGGCACGAGACTACTAATAATGCTAGCAGCTGGCTTCTTTTAAGGAATTCATTGCTTATATCAGCTTTTGCTCAACTCCGTTCAATGCGCTATGTACACCGCCATCTTGATAAGTAATTAAATGACGTCATTCAAAGTATCGGTTGGTATCGGGCATTTATAGCTTTACCGATACTAGTATCGATATCAGTACATCACTACCTCTTAAAGCCCACTTTTTATAAAGACCACCTCCGTACAAAGACCACTTTGTAATTAGATCTCAAAGATGGCCAAGGCATACTGACCTTATACGACCACTTCATGGTCACTTTTTATAAAGACCACCCTCTTTACAAGGACCACCTCTCCAGGTTCCAAACATCGATCTGCATGTTTCATGACTTATCAAAACAGCTAAGTCAACTACACTCTTAAGGTCATCATCTCCTTACAAGACCTCACTTTTTGTTGATACAGTATGGACTAAGGACTTGACACATTCTGGTACAAACTAAGCGATAATGCAGGGGCGGATCCAGGGGGGGGGGGGGGGCTTTGGGGGCTGAAGCCCCCCCCCTTCATATTTAGGCTTTACTTGATCAATATACTGAGTATTATAATGAAATTTTGTCTTAGCATAATTATATGATCACTAATAATACAAATACTCATAAAACCACCTTATAAACATCTTTCCAAGGTATTATCAGTGGATTTATGCTAAAGTTTATGCAACAAGGACCCGGATCAGCATTGGAGGTGTACAAGATCGAGATACTCTAATAGAGCAGTCAGCTAACTACTCTAATAGAACATTCACTAGAAACATGTATTTGGTTCTTTTATGGAATTTTTCCAAATCTGCCTGCACCTATACATACAATGAAGTGCATTGGTCTGTTTAAAGGGCTTCATTCATCTACTTGTGTAGTTAATATGTATGGCAATACTTAATTTGCTCTCTCAGATTCAATCTTGTATTGTTCAAATTTCAAAATTTTCCACTTTCAACATTCTTATTCTAACATGCACCTATTCAGTGTTGTGCAATTGTGAGAGGGGTACATCATGTACTTGGTTGTCTGTACCTACCCAAACGTTTCCATTAGCAAATTAAATGCTTCAGAGAGCCACACTTATAATCTAAAGGCAGTATATAAAATATCTACAGGTATGAATTTTATGTGGAAATGTCTCCAAATTGCAGTATTTTAGCATCTATTTTACAAAATTTTCCTGGGGGGGCATGCCCCCAGACCCCCCTAGTTCCAGCATGCTTCGCATGCTGGGAAGTGTGCTTCACACACCTATACCCAAGAGATTAGTACCTTGAGTTAGCCCCCCCCTTTTATAAATCCTAGATCCGCCCCTGTAATGGTAGATGACTTGAGTGAAGTATGGACCAAAATATGGGAGATGACATTGACCCCTTTCCATGAGTCATGAAATACATGTTTGATGCGTATCAAATATTACCATGTAAAGAGGTGGTCTTTATAAAAGATGACCATTAAGTGGCCTTACCTATCTTTAGAACCTAATTACAATGCAGTCTTTGTATAGAAGTGGTCTTTGTACAGAGGTGGTCTTTAAAGGTGAGGTTTTATCCTAAGACTGTAAGAACCTAGTTGTTTTGATAAAGTCATGGAATAGGTGCTTGGAATCTTAGCTATTATTTCAATGCGAGAGGTGGTCTTTGTAAAGAGGATGGTTTTTCAGCAGATCATGAAGTGGTCCTATAAGGTCAGCTATCTTTGAGATCTAATTACAATGTGGTCTTTATAAGAAGGCGGTCTTTAAGAGGTGGCCACTAAACAAGGGTTTCGCTCTAGGGTACATTTATACGACAATTTGACTATTTCCACTTTCCGTTTCCGGTTTCCATTTCCACTGTTTCCAATTGCCCCTATATATTTTTGGTTTTTGGGATGCATACTGCTTCATACTAGGCCCAAGAAATGATGCAATAGTACAATAACAAGCTAACTATATATCAATGTATATACCGTAATATTTTCCTGTTACTAATACCGTGTATTCAAGTTTCAATACCACTGAGCACTACTTAAAACACAACTTGGCCTAATTCACCTCCATGCCACAGCCTCTTGTCCTCCCTCACCCCTTTTGGAGCTCGCCTAATACAGTCAACATTGAGTTTAAAACAATCTAAAATGGTGGGAAGCTTAGCTTTGGCTACTTGTACAATGGATGCTCTGGAAGGCATAAAACATGTGAAAATTTGGTACATGTAGCTTCAGCCACAACACACTAGATACTTAAAACCGACATACTCAATATTTTTAAACAGGCGATATGACTGATTTCCCAGACTAGGTCATACATTAGTCCCTAGATCAGTGTCTCCTGTCTCTTACCATCATTTGGCTGGGAAATTCTGTGGAACCATGTATTTCGATATTTAGACCACAGCTTCTTGTTGTACCTTCACTGCTGCTTATGATACGAGAAATGTACATAGCTTTGAGTATAGCGTTAACAAGCCCATTATACCTCCCTGTAATTAGTATGGCCCAGTTAAACGCCCATGCATTGCCAATGTTACAGGTACGTAATTACCATGTTTCAGAGACAGGGATCTATTGAGACATGAACAAGGGATCTACAAGATTTATATACCTGTAAGTAGCCAATGAAATTTGAGCATTTTATCTTGCTGTGGTCTAACAAATTAAAAATCAATAAATCATTTATCATATTATTCCAATATTCTAGTGCCATTACAACAAAGGGAATTAATATTTACAAATTTATACCATTTCTCTGCCACAAAAACACATTTCAGAACTCCCCATACCAAAATGGAATAATTTACCGGACCACATTATAAATTCATCATTTCTTGATTAATGGAAATTTCATTTATTAAATAATGTTCTATGATTATTAGCTATGTAATTTATTGATTTTTGTAATTGTCTCTGATCTGTATGTTTCCTTCAAATTGAAGATGTACAGACAGCAATGGAAAATATAATCTGTATACTATAATATATGATTGGTACATCAATTGTGTAGCTATGTAGCAGTACCACATTCTTGCTTGTGTTACCTCATTCATATTGTGTGCATCTACTATAGCTACACAATTTGTTTTAACCTTGTTCAGCTACATTAAGATGGATACCAGAGGTGTCATCAGACTTGGGAAACCTGGTGAGTAGTGAATATATCTCTTTTGTACATAGTATGCATATACGCATCTACAACCTTTGAAAACTCAATTATTGTATGCATCCCATGTTCTACAATAAAGAATTTACAATAACCATATGATTATAGCTCTATTACACAAGTAATGCTTGTAGGCTATTAAGAATAATGTATCCCTTTAAGATGAAAAGGGTGTTCCCCTTTGTACAAAAATAAAGAGCAGTACTTTGAGGATTGTTTAGAGAATTTGTATAAGAAAACGTGGTAGACATACTCTATAAAACACTTGAGAAGATACTTCTGTGTGTAATTTGTATTTAGGGTGGTCTGCTTGAGGTGCACTTCCTTAGCAATGTAAATAACACAAGACATACACCTGTATGGTGAATTATGAAATATGAATTGTAATTGTGTAAAAAACAAAGACTAGGTATCTCATTGCATGTCATGCACCATTGGAATAACTAAATTTTATACTTATGTAGTTGAAAAAAGAACTATAGTTACCTGGTTTTTAGAAGTAAAATAACATGAACTTGTTTCGTGTTACCCTATTTGATAATTAATTTGATTATTATTCCCTGTTTCATATCCAGCTGACCAAATTGCTGATCCTGAAAGTATCAATGAAATTCTCACAGAATACTGTACTTGGTGGAGGGAAGTTGGTCTGAAACTAGGCTTAGATATTTGTGTGCTTGATGCTATAGAGAGTAATTATCCTCAACAAAGAAAGCGTTTTGAGATTACTTTAACCAAGTGGTTGAGATTAGATGGAGACAAAGCAACTTGGAGTGTCTTGGAGCTTGCCATTACTAATGCCATCCGTGAGGATTTGTCACTTGGAAAACTGTCACAATGTACGTATGTGAGACATAAAATTAATGTTATAGCTTACACAAATGCATACACTAGTGCAAAAGTGTTGCATTGATTTATGTACATGACTGAAGTAGGAATTAAGCATAGCTGCAAGTATAGACAACCTCCTTTGTTCTTGCTTTTTATTTCTACTCAAATTCAAAGTCTTAAATTTTCATTATATTCATCAGATGTATAGATAGGCAGCTTCTTTTTGATCTGCCCACACACAGTGTTACAAACATATGTACATACATGCGCATGTACATAGTTAACATGATATAGTCTGCTTTTCTCATAATAACCATGTAGTACATATGCTTGTCTTATTTTGTACAGTACCACTGCAAGTAATGCAAACAGTAAAGGAAAATGACCAAGCTAAGCCAGATGGCAATAACAAGCAAAATGAGCATTCGGAACAACTAACTGGTATGACTTGTATGTACATAATTGACTACACAGCTGCAATGTGGTAATTCTTATGCTTTGCAAAAATTAAGTTCTTATGCAAGTGATCCACCATACTACATATCTGAGAGTATGCATGCCATACTAAAAGCATCACAATCATTGCAGCCATTTCTTATGGTGGTTGCCACCTTTGATTTTGTAACTTTTTCATATGGGCCTTTTAAAGTCACATCCTTTTTTCATAGTTTGGCATAAATGCTATTTCTTTTTGTACTATGCGCCAAAGCCAGCCTGGGGGTTTGTTTTGGATTGAGACCAAAACGAGCCTTATGTTTCATTTATTCCTATCTACAAACACAATGATGATTATTGAAGACAGAAGTTATACGTAGTTGTATTGTATTTCATATTTTATAAGGCATTTATTACCTTACTTTCTAAATCGACCTGGCAACTGTTCAAAATTATAACCCATCGTAACCTGTTGTAACCTTCTGTAATCTGTTGTAACCAATGGTAACCTATTGTAACCCAACATAACCCCCATTTTAAATTGTTGTAAGCCATCATAACTTGTTCTGGCTGTGGTGCACGCCTGGTTTACTGAAATTGTTTTCGTAAAAGTGTATGTGTGTGTGTGTGTGTGTACCTACCTACCTACCTACCTACCTACCTACCTACCTACCTACCTACCTACCTACCTACCTACCTACCTACCTACCTACCTACCTACCTACCTACCTACCTACCTACCTACCTACCTACCTACCTACCTACCTACCTACCTACCTACCTACCTACCTACCTACCTACCTACCTAACTACCTACCTACCTACCTACCTACCATTTGTTCGTATGCACCGTCGTGAACCAAAACGTTAATGATGAAAGCAGCTTGCACGTAAAAAGTGAAAGTGAAATGAAGTCTGTATTAAACTTTCAAACAGGTGAACTTTGCTTTGAGGTGATTTCTTTTCAGTGGTCTGAAATATGGGTGTGGTGACTCTCTTCAGACTTTGTGAATTATGTACCTTCCCTTCGGGTTTTATAGGCATTTAACAACTGAAAAACAATGATGCAAGCCTCATAGACTACCAGGAATAGCCTATCCCTCCGAACTGAAAGCAGGGCGTATCCCCTACATATGCAAGCGAAAATGAAGAATAGCTTTGAGGCTTTGTCGAGAAAATTTGTGGGTAAAAACACAATAGTCAAACTATAGAACAGTTTAGAAGATACTACTGTATGTAATATGTTGTTAAAAGCAGTTTCTTTAACAAGCATAGTGCAAAGCAACACAATTAAAGAATTACAAAAATTTCATGAATTACAAAATCCAAAATTACAATAGCTTAATTGATGTCTTATTGCAAAACCAAAAACCTTATAGCTAAAGATAGTAATATAGCAATATATACTTCCAGATAAGTTAGATGGCTGCATGGCGCCTGGTTTTTAGAAGTAGCATAATTTAAAAAACATCAACTTGTTGTAACCAGTAGTAACCTTCTATGACCTATTATTACATATTGTAACCCATCGTAACCTGTTATACGTAATCTGTAACCTATCATAACTTGTTGTAACCTTCTGAAACCTGTTACAACCCATTGTATCTTGCTATAACCTATTGTAACCCACAGTAACCAGTAGTAACCCACCATAACCTGTAGTAACCCATCATAACCTGCCTGTTGTGACCCTATCATAACCTGTTGTAACCCATTGTAACCTGTTTGTAACCCATCGTGACCTTTTGTGACCCATCGTAACTTGTGACCCATCTCAACCTGTTGCATGGAACCTATTGTATCCTACTGTAACTTTTTGTATCCTGTTGTAATCCATCATAACCTGCTGTAACCTACTGTAACCCTCATAACCTGTTGTAAACTAATGTAAACCATCATAACTTGTTGTAACCCATCATAACCTGTTGTAACCCATCGTAACCTGTTGTAGCCAATTGTAACCTGTTGTAGCCAATTGTAACCTGTTGTAGTCAATTGTAACCCAACATAACCTATTGTAACGTACTGTAACTCATCGTAGCTTGTTGTAACCTATCATAACCTGTTGTAATCCATTGTAACCCACTGTAACTCACTGTAACCTATTGTAATCTGTTGTAACCTTTTGTAACGTACTGGTTTTACAAAGCAAATCATTTAAAATATCTTGTATATAGCTAACAAAATCCTACCTTAATTCTACATAATGCAATTGTGTAACTGTGTACTACAAAGAATAATTATGTAATCTTGTAACAAATGTAACCAGTTACAAAGGTAGTTTTCAGGATTTTGAACAAGAAATTAAGCCACGTATGTTTATTTGTTAATATTACTCTAATTGAATGCACATATTTTGAGGACTTGTGATATAAAGCACATAGAATGTTCTAGAACAATTTTCATTGGTAGATATATGAAATTATAAACTTTTAATTAAGTAGATTCAAACTTTTACTTATGAGGGTAGAAATCAAGCAACTGTGATTTTTGGGCACTTTTCCCAGTGGTGATTGTTCTATTAGAGTATCTAATCCCACTATTTTACTATTGCTTGGTCTTTGCCTTGTTACTCTGTAGATGTCACTCCTTTGTTTATCATACCATCAAAAAGTACTTCCACAATGGTTACCCTTGTGCACACTAATTTTATTCCTGTTTGCATTTTCAAAAAATTATATCTGCTATTTAATGAGAATAAATGTCCATAGAACCCTGATTATTTATCAGACAAACTTAGAACATAAACTCACCATTATATGCTCTTTACTTGAGCCCAATTTCAAGGTAGTCAAGGTGTGGGCTAGCATTTAATAATAGTCTTTGCAAAGTGTGCCAAAAGAAGAAAAATCGTGGCTCCCATAAACCTCTTAAATTTTGGTTGCCCAATCTCAGTAAAGGCTGGAATGAATTCAATCATACAGTAATTATTGTGTGGTCTGCACTTATGGTGGACAACTATTTTGTAAAAATTTATGGTGTGCTTTGGAGCAGGAATAATGGAGCTATGCATGCATTAAACTGCATTTTACTTTTTTGTCAACATACAGTATCGCTCAAGCACATTGTTTTTTCTCATGAGTGAACGCCATTAAATAACTAGAGAGATAACGACTTTCTAGCGAAATGGCTACCATGCTCTTTAATTTGTGAGTTCATTAATTGCGTGCACTCGCAAGAAAAGACGTTGTACTTGGGTAGTACCATATGCATAGTGTGGTGCACTGGCTTACTTGACCACATGAGACACTACTGCATGTCAAAGCTTAGAGAAAAAAGAAAAACAAAGATCTGGAAAATCATTTTGGACCACTGGGTGTGAGGTCAGGGTGTGCACTGCTATACCATAAGGTGCATATACTGTCCTCCATATAAATGTGAACCAAGAAGAACCTGCTATAAGAACTATATGTACCCAGGTGAAGAAGAAACAAAAGCTGATAACCTTTAAGGTTTGCCTGCTAAAGGATATAGTAATATTACAATATGAGTTCAAGGCTAGCAAGAGTTGGAGGGTGCTATCTTCAATGAACCAACCCTAGTGTGCTTGATAGTTAGGTTACAGTACGATACCTAGATGGCTGCCAGGCAAATAGTAAATAAGTATTTGTCCAGTTGCCATACAAATAGCCACTCTGTATATTGTTATTTGACACACGTACACTAATATCCAGTCTATGGTATGCATATCTATTCTGTACAATTGCTGTGTAAATGTGCCTTGACGTATGTACATGCTATTGTATTAAAGGTGTTTATATATGTTATGTGTTTCTTAGTTGTTGATCCATGCAACTTATTCAAAGACAGAGATATAATTGAATCATTTGAGCTGCTAGAAGTTGTTTTTATGGAACAGTTTAATCATCATAAAATAAATGCTACCACAGTTGGTGCTGCTATTAAGAGTTTCTGTGAACGGTATTTTGGGATCTCTCAACAGAGTTTTTCCATTTCTACAACAACTGATTTGTTCTCATCTATTAAACAATTGCCATATCATAACTTTTTAAACTTACGGGTGTTGGTGAAATTAGCAGATTGTTCTCGCATTAAGTATCTAAATGATCTCATACAACAGTATAAAAAAACCTACTTCTGCAAAGCGCTTTTTGGGTTGTTTCTGGGCAGAAGTATTAGACAGATTCAAGTGATAACAGCAGATGATACTCATATAATAAAGTCTCGTAAATCAAACACTGTGCTGAAAGAAGATGTTACTATTAATGAACTCAACGGTTTTACCATTGAGTACACCAACCAAATCCTATATCTTGATGCTGGTATTGCATTACCAGAGTATGTTCAAAAAGGATCGATTTGCATTGGATGGCTAATTCCTCAATGTTTGGCTGACTATGCTTATCATTCTGCTTGTCTCAATACTGAATTGTTCTCCAGATTTAACATATTGTACATCACAATTGGAAGATACAAGATTGAACCTGTTAAAGAATCAGTTGGAAGTATGTACTATGTACACACAATGATACGTACATGCATACAACACTACATGTAGCTGCAACACAGCATATACCACCATGCTTATTGTATAGGCTGCAAGTATGTATGCAAGTATGATATATGTGACCCAGTCTGACAAAAACAGCCTTATCGTCTACTTAAAAGTATCAAGAAATGCCGGTTTTAAGTATTCAGTGTGTTGTAGCTCGCCAATAGTAGAAGCTAAGTGTACCAAATTTTCACACAATTTACAACAAGTTCTTACCTTCAAGAGCATCCACAGTAGAAGTAGCCAACACTTAAGTTTCCTGCCATTTTAGATAGTTTTTATACCGAGGTCAACTGTACCAGGCAAGCTCCAAAAGGGGTGGAGGCGGGAAAGGGATTGTTTAAAATAATTAAAGAGGAAGGCGTAGGGATGAATTGGGCCAAGTTATGAGCCATTAAGTTCTCAAAACTGACTAAAATGAAAGGACATATACAGCACATGTCTTTATTCAACTCCACGAAGCTGTACAGCCACACACAGCCATCCCCAGACTGGCCAAAGCTCCATTGGGGCCCCAGACCACTCATACGGATTGCCACTGTGCTTGGAAAAAGCAGCCAGAAAAAGCAGACCACTCAAGTCTGGCTGATTTTGATTTTGAAATTTGATAGTTTATTTATGTAGCTTTGTGTTCTTGGTGAAAAATCAAATCGGCTATCATGGGCGATAAGACCGGTTTTGCCAGACCCAGTCACATATTACATTTATACGTGTAATTTATAGTCTTCATAATGAGGGTATAATTTTGGAATGTGAAATGTAAAGTAAGCTACTGACTATTGTATGTACATATGTAAAAAAATAGGTTTGTATATTAAGTGCATGGACAGTGTGTTTACTCCATCTGTCATATTTTTGATACAGAAAATCCTATTCAAGTTTTATGTGATCACTATCAGTTTTTAATGCAAAGCATGGAACCCAATGAGATAGCTCAAGCATCTTTTTTCAAGAATTTGTTAACCAGGGATGAACTAAATATTATGTTATCCAATAACCCTATGAAGTACATGAAGAATTCATATATACTGGAATTCATTCGGATCCTTGAAGTACCAAGGTTGTTTTCATTTATTGAGACCTTACAAGGAATTGACAGCCAGAAACACATTGGTGATACTTTATTGAAAGGTAAAATTAGTACACCAATACATACAGCATAATACAAATATAAGTTATAGTTATATCCTGTTACGAAAGTGATATCATTGTTATTACACGAGTCCAAGGTGAAACCAAGGATTAGTGTAATAACAATGATATCATCCAAGTATACAGGATATAATTATTTTTATATCCCATGCACTGCATGGGGAATGGGTAACAATTTACAGACATTAAAGTAAGCTCCTGTTTGAGTCCTGTTGTAGTGAGTTCTAGTTCCTGGTAGTGTGCATGTTTAAGATTTAGTCTAAATTCAACTTCGTAGCATATACAGGCTAAAAATGTGGTGATAGACATTTTTACAAAGCAGCAGTTTCCAGAGGTATGACTTGGCTTTGTATGAAATTGGTGAAGTGGCATCGCGTGGCATGCAAGGGCTAAAAGTGGCAAGGATTACTCTTGAGATAGAACGATCGAGCCAGTCATTATTGAAAAAAGCTTTGATCACTGATCGCCCAAGCAACTGACACAGACTGTTTCTTGACATTTGTTTAATGCACCACAATAGTATAGTGCCACTGTGTAAGGGATTAACCATTTTTTATAAGATTTGGCAGATGTAAGTGCTGTACTAGTGTGTTTTTGTAGTAACGTTTCCATATTTGATTATTTGCTCCATTGGTAAACAATACCATTCGCAGTTGTTATTATATCACAAACTAGTCTGCACAACTTTGTTTGATTAGTTATCACTGGGTAATAACTAACGTACGTGTCGCATAGTAGCAGAATCGCTCTGTCTAGCTGTATGGTAGCAGCATGGAGCTTTGACACTCCCATGCACTGGGATTTACGTATGTATCAGTATAAACCAATTTTTTAGTCTTTACTGCTTTTCATGTTCTCTGCTACATATGTAATTTCCAACAACTGGCCAAAGACTAGTGAAACAAGCTGTGCAGTATAGTAGCATATTTGCTAGGTATACGTACGTAACTGCACAACTGCACATTTAATTAATAATCAAACTGTAAAGAAAGAGTGCACTGAAATGGATTTGCATAGGTCTAGGGCTGCCTCGATATAAATAACGAATCGACAGTATGATATGTATATCGATAGTTGCACTACATAGCATATACTGTTGTGCATACATATGATACATATGTGTTGATACTTAAACTTTAATGTACATGAACGTCAGTGTTTGCCTTACAAATGATATCATGGCACATTGTATGTTTGTATCGTAATATAAAACTTTACATATTTGAGCTCATATCAGCTTCACGTAAAACATAGCTCCTTGTACTTGGAAAGAGGTTGAATCTTAAAATTCTAGAGATTCAAATTTCTCTGTTTGAGGGTGGTAACATGCGCAAGTATGGTATGAAATGGCCT
Organism: Dysidea avara; assembly: GCF_963678975.1. Lineage (NCBI taxonomy): Eukaryota > Metazoa > Porifera > Demospongiae > Dictyoceratida > Dysideidae > Dysidea > Dysidea avara. The sequence goes on along the minus strand of NC_089275.1, from coordinate 44,683,798 downwards.
TCATTATAGCATAACACTTATTCTGTTGTGATGTCTGTAAAGTAGTTCCAGAACAAAGCACTAACTTTAGATCAAACCAGCCTTCGCCTTGTTCAAATTTGATTGTGTGATTCTGGGAATTAAATAGAAGCGCAACTTTTAATAAAGTTTTGAGCTGGTGACCTTTGACACATTAACTGTTTTAGTATCAATGGACCATCAGTGAAGAGCACTACAACATACAGTGCTCCCTCAATTATCCAACCCCCTTGGGACCAAGGCATGTTCAGATAATCAATTGGATAATCAAAAAGTTCTGATAATCAAAGTCCATTCATTTATATACCAAGCCCTGTCAGATACTCTAATAGAACACACCTTACACAAAATACTCTAATAGAGCAGTCATTTCTACTGTTCGGATAACCAAGTGTTTGGATAATAGAAGTTTGAATAATCAAGGGAGCACTATATATGAACCTGACTAAATAGTTGGCCCAGCTAATTAACCCTAGTGCCCTATGTAGCCATGTAGTATACTTCTCCGAAATAATATACATGGAGTTAGAACGTTTGATAGCCACAGAAACACTGTGGTTACATACGTAAGTTTGTAAGCTCTAAAATTGTAAATATGTACATGTATACATACCTTATGTTGGTGGTAGTACTATCATTAATTATGATAATTGTGACTGTCTCAGGAAAAAAAACCGACTTGTTCACACAACTTCCAAATTTTTTTTATTTTCTCAGCATTGTTTACAGTGTCCAAGGAATGGATTGCTAAAGTTTCAGCCTTTGTGGTGAGTAGTTTGGAATTATAGCACTACTATAGATAGTAGCAAGACAATCAATTTGTACAGCAACTCTACCGAAACTATACTACAGGTGCTTACATTCACAGCCATAACTTCCATTTGTATTAGTCTACAATGTTGGAATTTGGCTTGAAATACTCACCATGAATTAGAAATCAACCTAGGTATAGTGTTAGCCCTATAGTCACTTTGGTTGTGAAGGCTGTTTTGTTGAAAAAATGACGATGATCTTACTGCATTATAAACAAACACACATGACACACATACCATTGGGGCTACAGAAACACAACAAAAATTTTTGAACTCTCCATGAGCAGGCAAAAAAGATGTTGTATAGTTTTAATCAATTTGAGTATTCCTTCTCTGCCCAATAAAATCTTGCACATTTTTTTCTTGATAATTGTGCAAATTTTTCAAGTTTTCATTTTTCTCAAGTGCATTCTTGTGTGAACAAGTTGAGTTTTTGCTGAGATGACCACAATTAGTTTTTGCTTTATATCCACTGCTGTTGTACACTCACAGTTTTTTGGCGAAGAATACAGTAATAAACTGACCTAATGAGTTGTACAATTATAAATTCCTTTCCATGTGACTATAAATAGTGAAAGTTGTTGATCCAATCAATACAATGAGGTTGTTATAACAAATATTTGGAGTTTGTTATTACTGGTAGACATTACTTATCTATAGACTGGATGTCTATGTAATTCCAATGTATGTCTATCATACTGTAGATTTGAATGCAAAGGGTTTCAGCATTGAAGTTCCTATAGACAGTTTTGATGTTCCAGTGGGTCTGATTGAATGTGATCAAGCTGAAATGGAAAGATTTAAGAATTTTGTGACCACAAGGCAACGTCCATTATTACCAGATGTAAGCATCACTGAGGAGTTTCAGTATATCAACCCTTCAAAGGTGATATTAAAATACCTAGATTTGCATGACAGTTTGATCCAGTTGCTGCAATGTGTACCTCATAAAGAAATCCTCAAAGTGTTCAGGAGTGTTGTGGCAAGTGATACTTATGACATTAAGTACTTCTCTCCTGATTTCATGAAAACACTAGAAAACTGTTCTACCACTTCACTACTGAGGATATTGTTCCCATATACTAACTGGTATGATCACTCCATCGTTAGGGAGTTGGTAGAGGCTTGTGATTGTCCTGAAGGTGTGAAGTTATTGGATGAGTTTGACTCTCGGATTGATGTCACTCAACCTATAACAGCATATCCCATACCTGCCCCATCCAGTTTCATGAACCCTAGTGAGTCAAGTACTCATACTGTGATGGCTGTTAGTTATGAAAAGCAACTGTCTTCATTATCACTGCAGCACATTGAAGAGATGAAGTTAGATTTGATGAGAAAGTTTGGTATTACTGAGCATGCTTGTGTATTACTTGCTATTGAAAATTATAACTCTGCTACGATCTATTGGTTAATTCCAAGTAATATTGTTGCATTAATTAATGGAACAACACAGGAACAATTAATTTTTTTACCTAAAAGTGGTTTGTTGGCAGTAGACATTTACCCTAATTTCTTGTTTTCAACTGGTGGCACAATACGGAAATACCATGGTGACACTGGTTCTGATTTGAAACATGTGAGAAATTTATGTATGTACTGTATGTAATGCAATTCATCACTTATGCATATAGGTTTCTTCATATTGCTACACTGTTGTGTATTCCTAAATAGTAGAGGACCTGACTAAGTTTTGTATGCACTTAATTTAGGAGAGAGTATCTCAACTGTTTCAGGATAATTTGACCCCCAGGAACAACATGGTAACTGTGCCAAAACTGTATCACTCTGTGAAACATGTGAAAATGACCACGCCTCTCTCAATTATATGTACTTATTATAAAAATCTCTTAAATTGTTAGAGCAACAGATTTTTTGAGATACTCAAAATAATAGTCATGTTCATAGGTAGTGATAATGGAGGGGCATAGGGGCTATGAACCTCCCACTTTTATTGGAGTGCAATCAAATTTGATATCTCATTAAACTGTAAGTGACTACTTAGTTTACACAGTCAAAATAATAACCTTATGATCATGGACATATTTACGACATGCATAGACACTTATTTTAGATCATAGTGTTGCAATAGATCACACATCTGCCACATCCTGTTACAGTTTCTATTGTATTTCAGTTTCCTTTCACCTCATGCTATTTTACATCATTGTTCTAGTATTTAATTAGGTTTTCTTTTCCTTTCAATTTCCTGTATATTACTTATAAATACACTGCTTTTGTAGTGTGTTTATGTTTTAGTAGATCTGAACAAGAACAAGGTACAATAAAATACCATAGTTCATCTTGCTACAATAGTTTCATAAGGGACATGGCTATAAGACTGACAGTGTAACCATCACCTTGGAACAACAAGAATCACCTATTAAGGGACCTACAGATACACCTGAGCCATGTAGCAAGAGGTTTAAGCCTAGCACACAGACAAATATCTGTACATTTTGTGGTGCAGAGTGAACATCAGTTAATTGTAAGACAGTACACACTTTGTGTAGAATGTGTGAAAAGTCCATGGCCATCACTAAAGTTGGGTACTTCTCTGATGAAATTCACCTTGTTTTTGATACTTTGAGAAAAGACAGCATTAAGAATTCCGTAAGAGCATACCACAGAAATGGTGGTTCTTGATAGGATTTTGCCAAACCAAAATTAATTCAATGGTGTTAGAGAACTTTTGGTCATCTTCTATTAGCAAGCTAGAGCACTTTCCAGACATTCTATGTTGATGGCTCATATCCAATTACAAAGGAAGCAAACCTCTATACCTTTGGTACATCACCACAGGTGTGGATGTTAAGAACTGAATGTGCTTCTCCATTTCCTTGACTCAACTGCACACATGAAGAAGCTGATGACAGGATGATGTACGATGTGCAGGACATTGTAAGTCATCGGTCAGGGCCTACATCCATTACACTGTTGTCTGGTGATACAGATGTCTTTGTGTGCCTGTTGTATCACATAACAGTCAATTGGAGAAATCTTGGCCTTCGGGAGTTCTGGCTGGTACGCAATTCAGGAATGAATAGGTCAGTACTACCCCTTCATGACATCTGTTGAGCACTGGGAGAAGAATTTACAAAATGCCTGCGTGCACTTCATGCACTGACTGGATGTGATACTACTAGTATAGTATTGACTAAACTTGAAGTTCTGAAAGTTATTCAGAAGCCGAAAAATTCTTTGCTGATTGTAAATTTTGACTGCCCACAGCTGACAGAACATGCAGTACAAATGGTAAAAACATTCCTGGTTAAAGCCATCAACAGATTAGGAAACATTTGATGACATGCATCTTGCTGCATTCAATAGCAAAGCTCTCAAAGATGGATTTTGAGAAAACACTGTTCTTCAGCAATTACAAGTAAACACATCCAGAGAACTTATCAATAGCAGCTATGAATCCAGTCTCCATTTTGTAATGCTAGCACAATTTTGAAAGCTAAAGCTTTTGGCTTTGAACGAAGAGGCATTGTGCTGGTTCCTGAGATAGTGACATCAAAACCTGAAGGTCTGCCAGATCCCTGTACATGTGGCAAGTGTACTCGCAAGAATGGATGTTGTTGCAGGGTAGCTGGACTCATGTGTTACAAGTACTGCAAATGCAAGGCAGGCGATTCTTGTCAAAACCCTATCAATGAATGAACAAATAGTCTGTTGTATGATTGCAGTGTATTACATATAACAATATAATACGAGGTGAAGGGAAATTGAAATGCAAAAAGAACCCTGTTAAAAATATGCGATCTATTACATAACTATGATCTAAAATAAGTGTCTATGCATGTCTAAATATGTCCATGATCATAAGGTTATTATTTTGACTGTGTAAACTAAGTAGTCACTTACAGTTTAACGGGAAATCAAATTTGATTGCACTGATAGAGTGGTTGACTGTTCTATTAGAGTACAATAAAAGTGGGAGGGTCATAGTCCCTATGCCCCTCCATTATTACTACGTATGAGCATGATCATTCTGAATTTTTTATTTGGAGTATCTCAAAAAAATCTGTTGCTCTAACAATTTAAGAGATTATTATAATAAGTACGTATAATTGAGAAAGGCGTGGTCATTTTCACATGTTTCACAGAGTGATACAGTTTTGGCACAGTTACCATGTTGTTCCTTGGGGTCAAATTACCCTGAAACAGTTGAGATACTCTCTCCTAAAGTAAGTGCATACAAAACGTAGTCAGGTCCTAGAAGACATGGCATTTTTGATCAAATCTACAAAGCCAAGCATCATGAACCACAGTAGTGGTTCATAATAGAGATAGCCTGTGGTTCATCTATGTTTTTTCTAAAATCCTAATATAACACTCACCTAAACACCACCTTAGAAATCTCTCTTAACCCCACAAAAGAAGCCTTAGAAATTAATTTGGTACTTTTATCTCTAAAGATATTTCTAGGATGGTTTTAGAGGCAGAATTTTGATGGCCACTCTTCATTATTGAGTACTACCGTACTGTTTGATTAATTATGCTATGAGATGATAGACACACAGTTGAGAAGATACTACTGTGTGTAATTTGTGGTTTAAACTTGAGTTACACTTCCTTAGCAACACATTTGATGGATTACTAATGATTGCTGGTTGCAAAATAAATTATTTACATGTGTTGTTACAAAACCAGTTGATGTTTCAAAAACCAGGCGCCATACAGAGCTATAGTTATAGTCTCAACATTGTGTGAATTAATGTTATACCTGTACATACTATGATAGGTTGTTGTTCTGTAATAATGCACACAATTTTGTATTTCCAAATTAGTGAATTATGTTGCTATGCACTGCTAAGGACAACATAATCATTATGCTTAGAAGTATATTCTCAACTGTTTTATAGTTTGTCTATCATGCTTTACCTCGTAAATTCTCTTAAGAAGCCATAAGGCTGCCCTACATATACACTCGCATAAGTATGGGGCACACACCTTTCAACTCGAAGGGATAAGTTATTCCTGATAGTCTACAAGACCTGCACCATTGTTTTTCAGATGTTAAATACCCATAAAACTCGACAGAAGGTAGTTCATAAATTTAAGCAAAGTCACATTCAGACTGCCGAAAAGATACCACCTCAGAGCAAAGTTACCTGTGCAGAAGTTTACTACAGACTTCATTAGCCTTTACTTCTTAAGTGCAAACTGCTTTGCAATTTAACAGTTTTGCTCACACGGATGCATACAGACAAACATAGATAGATACATAGGTACACACACACGCTCACACACACACACACACACACACACACACACACACACACACACACACACACACACACACACACACACACACACACACACACACACACACACACACACACACACACACACACACACATACTTTTCAGAAAACAATTTCAGTAAACCAGGCGCATGCCTGGTTTAAAAACTAATGATTATACACCCCCCTGTACATACTTAGTTGATTGGTTTCTTGCTAATCAAAGAATAGTGTTGACTGCATGGGTGCTGATTTAAGAAGCAGCAACTTGTTTTATATGTAAATGCTTATTAGGTAGCCACTAAAAAAAGTTTATTGATTACTCAAAGCAAAAAGAAAGAGGCATATATTGAACACTCAGAAGAAGCTGCGGTGGAAAAATTGCAAGCTTCATCTGAAGGATCCATGATGGATGCAAATACCAAAGTTGACATAAAAGTGAGTATATTTATAAAAAATTATACGTAATACTATGCATAGCTTAATAACCAGCCATTTTGAATTGAAAATCCAAAGGGAGCTATATACGCTTCCTGGCGAATAATTTATAGACTTCCTGATAGCAATAGTTTGGCTGCTTTTCATGTATACTGCTATGATCTTAAACTGTTTATTGCTATCAGAGAATCTATACATTTTATATTTCATATAAAATTTCTACTGAATGATATTAAAATGAACGTGCACAAAAAAGGATACAAAATGTGCAGCACTACTTAGCAATCTAAATGTCAATAGTACAACTGCATACCTCACACATACGTAGCCACACTCTGGTGTCACTACTTTTATCACATAAATACTGGACAATGCCCTAGATGGAGATGAGTATTATAGGTACAAGTAGAAGGAAAAATAAAGAATGTTAAAGTTGGATTAGGGATCAAAGAAAAAAGTTGTGAAACAAGGGAATAGCTATAAACAGTAATGAAACAAGAGAGGTTGCCTTTACCTGCAGATATACTAGTGGACATTTAATCCCTATACTTTAGTCTATAACCATTTAACCATTAGGATTAAAATATCCACTAGTATATCTTCAGATATAGGCAGCCTCCCTTTTCTAGACTTTTTTCTTTTATCCCTAATCCAACTTTAAAACTCTTTTATTTGTCCTTCTACTTATTTGTTTACTTCTTTATAACATAAGTATGGCTGGTGAACCCACGCATACCAGATTAGCCTGACATACCATATACAGTTAATTTTGCATCTGAACATATGCCCCAAGGCCCCCAACCATCAATTATATTACTAAAAAGCGAAGTGTCATTAAGCTTCGTTTTCAGTCATGCTCAGCCTGTTATACAGCATTACAGATGAAGAAACACCTCTTCAATCACTACAGAAAATACTAATGATATTCGTTACAAACACGATATTCTTCAGAGAGGAAGCTATATATGCACTACTATAAACCAGCACCTTGCACTGTCAGTGAAAAGAAACGGAGGATAAAGGTAGGTCCATAATTTGTACATTGTACGTACTGCGGTACACCAGTTGGGCTGAAGCAATGTCTAACAGCAAAGAAATTAAGCTTCTAGCCTTAGTGGTTGTCGAGTCTGAAGTCATGAGACAGTTAGTCAGTAGAAAATTCTGCGCTCAATAAAAAAAATTCTCTAGCAACTTGCGTATACTTAAATGACCTCACCCCTTATTGGTCTAGCTAGCTGCACACCTCTTGGCTGACTCGAGATATACTCTAATACAACAGTCACTCTAATACAACAGTCATGTATGATATTCTAATAGAACAGTCACAAGTTACATTGCAGCTAGCTGTGCTACAACAAAAACTAGTATTTTAAAAAAATGTAATTTTAAAATGAAGTAGGGATCTATGTAACGAAAAGTAGTGAAACAAGAGATGAATGATGGTATTATAGCATAGCTCAGTGGGAAAGTCCCTAAGCAGCTAGATTGTTAAGAGGTATGGTCTCCCGTACTCTATCACTATTAGTCCACCTAGATCTTTAATTGATGGGCATGGTCACGAATCTATCGCAAACGGGATCCCAATCGCAAACTTGCACTACGATCTAGTCTTATAGTAGTGCCAAGACTAAAGCGCTTCTGAAATCCAGCTCTGAAATAATTATTATTATTATTGATTGTTGTGCAGACCTCAAAAGAATATGGTGCACAAAAAAGGGTATAATTGCTACTGTCAATTACAAAAGAAAAACAATTCTGTGGTGTCTATATATTATATTGCTGAAAGAATGTGTTGATATGGAAAATTAATGCCTCGATATGGTTTCATTGGATGATGAAGAAGAAGACAAGCAGCCTGATTGAAGATAAAAGAAAAGACAAGGCGCAGAGGGCTTATACTTGTCAGAACCCCAAAAGGCACATCCCACTGGTGAGTTTATTATTGTGGCGTAAAATGGTGGCGGTGCGCTGCTTCATTTGGCATCTAGCCTTGTGACTGTGGTCAGAAAGTGAGGTAGTGAGGCAATGAGTGAGGCAGTAAGGCTAAAATTCGAGTTTTGGCGATTTAAAAAAAATTCTATATCTGGCCACCTGTAAATGTTTTGTTATATTTAATACTGTTTTATATATTATATGAACTAGTACCATTCCGTAAAGGTGATTTTCGTCTCATAAAATGTCTCTAGGATGGTTTTTAAAGGCGCAATTTTGGGTGGCGCATGAAATTTTTAAGGCAATCCCTACTTAAACAGTACTACTGTACCATTTGATACTACCAAGACATCATGAAGGCATTGTGAAGCTGGTTTTGGAGTGACATTTTTGCCAGAAGAGCCCATTGAACTTCCATGATCCCTAATACATGTATACAGTTGTATGATGAGAGCCGTAGTATTGCGTGTTCACAAAAGTACAGTGTGGTACTATTCAATGGTGTGATACACTTTCAGAAACAAGAATATATACTATCTAAACCAAAACAGCCATACTGTAAAAAAAGAGAGTGCCCCCCAAAAAGGCCAGGGTGAAAAAAGATGTGAAATCCAAGGTGGTGGCCAAGAAATGGCTGTGATGGTAAGTTAATGGCAAAAATTTTAATTACGACAATTCTTGGTGCCAAATCCTAGTGAAGGAGGCAACACAAATTCACCTGAATTGTCGTAATTAAAATTTTTACCATTAACCTACCATCACAGCCATTTCTTGGCCACCACCTTGGATTTCACATCTTTTTTCACCATGGCCTTTTTGAGGGGCACTCACTTTTTTACAGCTTGGCTGTTTTGGTTTAGATATCATGTCTTTTTGTATTGCAAGCCACAAAGCCGGCCATAAACTGTCTTTGGTGCTTCCTTTTAACTTGTTTTTTTTTTCTTTACTACAGGAATTGTGGAACAAAAGAAGTAATTGCGTGTATAGCTTTTTGTCTGATTAAATAATAATATTTAACACTGAATGATTATCACATACTGTAGTTAATAAGACGACTTCTTACATAACTGAACTGTAGCTGAACTCTCATTGTTTGTAGCTGAACTCTTTTCAGGGTGACTTGTTTCTAGCTGCACTCTCTACATGGAAACAAACATACATACAAACAAGCAAACATACATACATTAATAAATTACAAGTAAAGCATGGCTAAATAATTCATCTTAAAACATGTAGTGATTCTGCTTCAGTTAATAAGGTGGAAAGGCTATTCCAAATGGCTGTGCCATGATAATACATACTCCTCTTTCCATAGTTCAAGTTTACAGCAGGTACATATGGACCATGTGCATTGTGCCCAGCACGGCCTGTCACAGATACAGCAGTTCTGAAGGTACTGTGTAAATAGGAGAGTGACCTTTTAGTTAAAATCTTATAGATTTGAATAACAGTGTGGAACCTGCGATGCTGCGACACTGAGCTAAAGTAAGTTTAAACACAGAAGTACAAGTGGTGTCAATTGATGTTACAAAACGTGAGTGAACTCTCTCTAGTCTTTTCAGGTGGCCACTATTTGTGAGAACCCACACAACATCACAATAATTGTGACCAGATTTTACAAAACCGATCCAAATCGCACATCAGGCAAAATCAAACTAACACCTCCAGTGGATAGCTACACTATTGTACTAGTAGTTTTGACACTCAGTACCACTCAAACTACTCGAGGCTGGTTTCAACAGACGTCTTTTCTGGGTGATGTGTAGAGCTAGAGTGGCAGTTTTAGGCCTTGTGAAGGACCTGGCTTGGCAAGAACCGGTGGTTTACTGGTGGACAGCCTGGTAATGTTGACCAGACGTTTTTCTGTGGATTTTGCTACATATCAGCCACTAAGGAGGCAGCACAGCTCTGTAATCTCGTCTCTGGACTCCAATTGTGGCCTGCCTCCATTTTGAGGTCTAACCCTTGCCCACCCCGCCACCCTCCACCCCTTTGTGAGCACTCGTGATACTACTTCACTCATCCAACTGCTCAGATTTTCTATCTTATTTGGCGGAAAACTCTACAAGCAGCTACAAGTACTGGAAGTGGCCTGAAAGGTAATAGATTGATGCATCTTTTGTGTAAACATACGTGTGCTTGCTATCCTTGGAGTGGCTTGAATTCTTTAAAACCGTTTATCTCGAAACTTCTAATGTGCAATTTGGATCGTTTTTCCAAAATCCAGTCACAATTAATCATTGACAAAATGTGTGCGTGATATAAAATCTTCATCACATCATTTGTAAGTGGTTTGAGGCAATTAATAGAAAACTACTTGCCATAAACTCTTTGTAATACATACTCAATGTGACAATGCCAAGTTAAATGCTGGTCAATATATAATCCCAGATATCTTACAGTAGATACTTGCCTCAATGCAACATTATTAAATGATAAGTGCAGTGTTCTACCATGGGTGTGCTGGCAAGATCCAATAATCATACACATAGATTTAGGAACACTTAATTTTAACTTGTTGGAAATTAGTGTTATAACTCTGTGGCTTTAAGTCTGATTCTTCTATGCCATTGAAGAGCCTTTATAAGATGATTACTCCATCTGTACAGCGATTTTCAAAGCATTACTCCAAGTGGTTTATCTGGTAGGCATGGTAAGTAGTTGTTTTTGGTTAGCTAATCTTGATTGCATAATTGTTACACACTGTTGGTTTTTCGTTGTATCTTCGTGGTGTTTAGCTCGATTTCTTTCAAACCACAAAAGGTTTGAGGTTCAATAGTTATCCTATTCACCCACCGATGTTCAGCTTCCCATAAGCGGTTTGCCCTGTAGGAGTGACAACATATTGGTGTTTTTCGTGAATAATTGCTAATAACTCCTTCACTGATTATCATATTTCAGCCAAACTTGGTACCAAGATGCGCCTTTTTATCCCCCTTCTTTGTGCAAATTTCAAGGCAATCGGATATGGCATTCGGGTTTTATAGCAATTTTTGTAAGTGTGCGAAAAGAGGAAGAAAATAAGAAGAAAAAAACAACAAAGAAACTAAGCCAATTTTTGAAGTTGCATATCTCGGAAACACTTGAACCGATTTCGCTAAAAATTTGGTATGTGCTGACGTTGGCGGGTGTGTCCACAACAAAAATCGTCTTGTTTCAGAAAGGCAGCATGCACAGAGCTACAGAGGTGCGAAAATCGCATTTTCTTTCTTCCTGTCAATATACTCACAATGTTGTGTGCCAGCTTCTTGGCCGCACGACACACTACCACATGTCTTGTTTACTATATATACTTGATTTGTACTGCACGAACTGTACTGCAGTACGGTACTATTCAAGGGTGTGGCACGAATCAAGTAAATATGGTATATGAAAATACAGTAATATCGTAATAGTTTTCACTATGTAGCATGTTGTTAGATTTTTCAATACCATCTGACAAAAGGGTGCAGCCCTCTAAAAAGGCTCAGTTGTGAAATCAAAGGTGGTGGCCAAGAAAATAGCTGCAATGATGCTAGTACTATTTATTTTTAATGATGATAGTGTGTTGTATGGCTAAGTATAGCAGGTGGGGGCACGTGACAGACAAGTGGGCATTATACAGGAGCCAAGAAATACCTATCTTGATATATATATAACTTGAGTAGTGATTCTCTACATTTTATGTGCTAATGTTTTACATTTTATTCTTGTTTCAGAAGATACCCCATGATGATTTGTCATTGGCGGTGACATCTATTGCTAATCTTGTATCAAGTACGTTTTTTCATTGGCTAATTAATTACATACTAAATACAGTACATACATACATAGTGATAAGTTGTCCTTTTACACAACAAGATAATAGATCTGAACTTTTAGGTAAAATGAACACAATCCAAGCAAAAACTAACACAACTGTTAATATCCATTTTGTCATCAATGTACTGTTTTCAAATTTTAGAAAATAAGTGGTTTCCACATTTTGAGGCAATCACTGAGGTGAAGGTCTATAGCCTAGAAAGGCTCTGTCTAACCTATTTCCTTGTACTGTTGGTGGGGGCAGGGTGGTATTGAAAACATAACAATACAATAAATACCGTACTGTATGTTAGGGATCTTGCAGTTTTGGGCTTTCTTGCCCAAAAATATTACCCTAAACCAGCCTCAAATTTCCTTCATAACAGCTTGGCAGTATTAGTTAGGCAAGGAAATCGAGCTATGTATTTGATTTTATAATGGTTTTTGTAAAGAATGATTTAAGCCCCTCAAGCCCCCTAAACAAAGAAATTAAGCAGATTTTTGAAGGCTTATATTTTACAATTGCATTAGGCAATCTTGCTCAAATTTGGTATGTGGGGTGCTGAAGGTGGAGGGCATTTGCAGTATAAAAAATGATTCCAATTTGAGAAGGAAGCATGGAGCTACATATGTGTGAAAATCACATTTTGTTTCTTCCTGTAAATATACTCACGGTGTGGCACGCTGGCTTTCTTGGCCACACGTGATATTGGGCAGTTATAGAACACTTTGATAGACCCACAATTCTATATCAGGTACAGTATGGTTACAGAACTGCCAGGCATATTTGCAGGCTAATAACCTGCTTTGAGTAATTAATCACTCAATTCTGGCCAGTACAACCAATCAACCAAGCCAGTCTAGGCTAATAGCCTGTGCTGTGCTGGCTGACCAGCTAACCCACTGAGGAGAACCACTAGGTTTAATTTATAGACACACTTGAAGACTTTGATGATGGTTGCTTGTGGTCATCAGCAGCAAACGTTCTTACTACCATTTTTTACATAAATGGATCAGTCTAAGAATATCACTGAAATGTGCATACTAAGTACCACAATTAAAAACTATTAGGTGTTAAGAAGACAGACTATAGACTCATCCTCTTGCTCACGCGTCTAAACACATGCCCCAATAATCAATTATGCACTGAAAAGTGAGGTGGCTATTACTCTTCATTTGTAGCTATGCTCCACTCGTTACACAACATTACAAATGAAGAATAGTACAAGAAACTTCTTTGCAATGAATCCAGTCGGTACGGAAAATGTGGCCAAAAAGCACGACACAGCCAGAGGGAAGCCATAACACGCTATCGCAAATCAACACCTTGCATTGTCAGCAAAAAGAACTGGAGTACAAAGGTAAGTCCATGATACGTGCACTGTACGTACTGTAGTTGGCTAAAAGGTACATCTCGGGACGAAGCAATGTCGAGCAGTGAAAAAATCAAGCCCATAGCCTTATCCATTGTCATGTTATGCATCTGTTAGTTAGTTAGTCAGAATAAATTCTGCTAAATAGAGAAACTTGTTGGAAGGGTTTGGGGTCACTCTGAAGGCATTTTTGGGCTTGCCTATGAGCATTGGTACACTTTAAGACTGTATTACAGCACAATCGGGTACCAAGTTTGGTGCAAATCTGATTAATATTCATAGAGCTATGGATGATTATTTACATTAAAATAGGCCGACTTGTTGTCACACCTACAGGGTAAACCACTTATGGGAATAACTGTAAAATCAGTATGCATATAGGTTAACCATCATAATTCAAACCTTTTGTGGTTTATAAGAAATCATTTTGACAGCTATAGAGTTACAAGGCAAAACCCAACCAACTGTAAATCACGGGGTCAACATACTCTAATAGAACGGTCACTGAGGAGTAAAAAGGTGCATGAAAAATGTCAGAAAACTTACCAGTGCTCGAACCAGGGACCTCCATAGTGAACATCCAATTCCTTAACCGCTGAGTTGCTGCTATCATGGTTGATCACCACACTTAGTTTCTATACTTTATATGTAGCTTCCTTGCAGTCAAACTTAGATAAGGAATAGTTCACAGCCTTATTCAACATATCTTTCACTATGACTCAGTATTACAACTACAACTAAAACAGTTAGAGTACAGCATTATATATCCAAAGTTCAGTTGACCTATGACACTATATTACATTGTTTATTATTTGTAAATCATTGATTATTGTTAGTCTCATGATCAGTAGAAATCAGGTGACAGTCAGGTCTCTACATCATCCCCTCCCTCCCCAAGCGTAGTGGATCTTTTCCCCTTTAGGTTGTCTACTCCTTAGACTGTAGGGACAATGAACACTTGTAGTCTTACTGGTGGCAGTCTTGCTCCTCCTAGGCTTTTGCTTCTTCCTGGTAGATATAAAATTATGTTGTGTGTGTTTTAGTCTTCATTACCATCTAACTTATTTCCATCAGAATCCCTTGGAGCATCTCTTAATACAGGTGGTCTTCCTGGCTTAGATCGTTTTCCTCCATACCAATAAAAGTCATTAGGCATTGATGGTGGACATTTGTTTACTCTTGACTGGTGCACTTGAATGGGTGGATCACTAGTGAAGTGTATCTTCACAGCTGTGATGTCTGGATCTTCTCGTGAAATGACACGATAAGGGTCGTGCCATGGCCTGGATAGTTTACGTTGTGTCCCAGTTTCCTCCTGTGGAAAGTGAATTAGTACCCAATCACCGACTTTCAATTTGCTTGGCATGGACTGTTTATTGTATCCAGCTTGTTGAACTTGCTGTGCTTTAGCTATTGATTTCTTTGCTAAAGCTCTGGCAGATGATAAAGATAACACTAGCTCTTCTCTGTAGTCTGAGATGTCAGTGA
This sequence comes from Dysidea avara, assembly GCF_963678975.1. Classification (NCBI taxonomy): domain Eukaryota; kingdom Metazoa; phylum Porifera; class Demospongiae; order Dictyoceratida; family Dysideidae; genus Dysidea; species Dysidea avara. The sequence continues at coordinate 44,668,709 of NC_089275.1, read as the reverse complement.
GGCTTGGTGGCTTAGTGGGTAGTACAGCAGCTTCTGTGGGATGGCGGCAGTCAAAGCCAAACAATAGAAATGATGGCTTTTCTCCCGTAGAAGAATGGGGAGTATAACAGTAAGCCCAGAGTACACCCGAAAGATACTTATCCCACTGCACCCCAAACTTGGACACATGTTTCCTTAGCATAGTTTTAAAAGTTCTATTAAATCTTTCCACCATCCTGTTACATCGAGGGTGATGTGCTGTGGTGTTCAGCTTTTTAATTCCAAGTAGCTTGCATACATCTTGCATGAGGCATGATAGTAAATTTGCGCCTCTATCTGAAAGTAGAGCCTCTGGCACACCAAACATAGGCACTATCTCATTCACTAGTAGTTCAGCAATCCTTTTGGCTTTTTGGTCCCGGGTAGGATATACCATTGGCCATTTGGTGAAAAAGTCCTGGAAAACTATAACATAACGATTTCCCTCGGCTGTTACAAGTAACTCCATAATATCGACTCTGACAATCTGGAAGGGATGGTCACCTGGGATAGAAAGCATAGGCGGAAGCTGTTTTCTTCCAGAACCAGTGACAATGACACATTGGGGACAGTTCCTGGCATACGTAGTGATATCCTGATACATACCATCCCACCACCATAACCTTGACATTATCTTATAGATCTTAGGGCCTGAGAAATGACCAGACATTACACCAGCATGATATTCCTCTATCAAATCCTGCCTCATTCTCACTGGAACCACTGCTCTTGGTACACTGTCTCTTTTCTGCCCCACATAATACAAGATCCCATCAACAGTTGTATAGTTGGATGCCTGTGGCAATATCTTAGCTGCAGAAATAGGGTCTGGTGGTAGCTTCCCTTTCAATAGATATTCCAGTAAAGGTTGTAAGGTAGCATCTTTCATTTGCTCACTTCTAAACTATTTTTATCACTGCCTGTGGCAATATCTTAGCTGCAGAAATAGGGTCTACTGGTAGCTTCCCTTTCAATAGATATTCCAGTAAAGGTTGTAAGGTAGCATCTTTCATTTGCTCACTTGCAAAACTATTTTTATCACTGAAGTCATCTGTACTAGGTCCTTTTTCCAGTAAAGAACTGATGTCTGGACCATTGTTATGGACACTGGAGCTGATGGTAGTAATCTGAACTTCTGTATTTACTTGTTCATCTGGAACAGGTGACACTGGCTGGCGGGAAAGAGCATCCGCATGCTGGTTCTACTTTCCAGATCTGTGAATTATCTCTACCTTCTCCCATAAACTTTGCTCCACCATCGAGCATGTTTCCCGGTCAAATTAGGTGTTCCCAGTATGGCCTTTACTGCTGCATGATCAGTTATTATTGTTACAGCATGACCATATAAGTGGTATCTAAAATGAATGATGGCCCATACCACAGCCAATGTTTCTAGGTCTGTAATTGCATAATTAGCTTCTGCTGATGATACAGACCGGCTGGCATATGCCACAGGATGTAATTGATTGTCTGTTTGGTATTGTGATAAGATGGCACCTAAACCTTGCTTACTAGCATCTGTTTCTAAAATGAAATCCTTGTCAAAATTAGGATAAGCTAATACAGGGGTAGTAAGCAACTTACTTCTTAAACTCTCAAAAGCAGCTTCACAATCTGCTGTCCAGAGGAAACATGCCCCTTTCTTGGTAAGTGCATACAATAGATAAGCTATCCTGGAATAGTTCATAATAAAGCGACGATAATGAGATGTTAACCCCAGAAACTGCCTCAACTGTCTCAAATTTGTTGGTACTGGAAAATGTTTTACAGCATCTAAATTCTGATTGTTAGGTTTGAGTCCTGCTGGTGTCACAAGATGTCCTAAATAATCCACCTCATCACATACAAACTTACACTTCATAGGATTAAGCTTCAAACTGGCTTCTCTGATGCGTTCATACACCATTCTCAAGTGTTTAACATGATCCTCCAATGTCTCTGAAAAAATAATGACATCATCTAAATACACAGAAACAAATTCCTTGCCACATTCAGCCTTTAGTCCTGCTAAAACTCTCTGCATAAACCGCTGGAAAACTGCTGGCACATTCATCACACCAAATGGCATCACTCTAAATTCAAATAATCCTTGATGGGTGATGAATGCAGTCTTTTCCTGGCTGTTGGCATGAACTTTAATCTGCCAATACCCTGCAGCAAGATCTAGGGTGGAAAAATAGTGAGATTTTCCCAACTGGTCTAATAGGTCATTGATCCTTGGCAAAGGAAACAAGTCTGGTTTCATCACTGAATTAAGTGCTCTATAATCCACACAGAATCTTAGAGAACCATCACGTTTCCTGACCAAAACTATTGGACTCGACCAGGGACTCTTGGATGGCTGAATCACTCCAATTCTTTGCATCTTTTCTAACTGCTTAACGACTTCTTGGTGTGCAGCAAAAGGTATTCGTCTAGCAGCTTGCCTTTTAGGTGCTTCATCCCCAGTACTAATTTCAAATTCAACCATGTCTGTTTCTCCTCGCTCATCATCTTCTATGCTGAATATTTCATGACACTCATTCAATAACTGTTTCAAAGGTAAGCAGTCTTCTTCTGACACTTGAGGTTTAGTTTGCTGAAGTAAGCTCATCAACTGTGTTTGTCTCCATACTTTGTTCGTTCAGTGCTCTTTGGTGGTAAATTAAGGTTCAACAACTTCTCCTCTGTTACATCTTTCTTGTTTACAACTTCAGATATTGTCAGAGGGTCTTGGACTACCTCTGCTCCAATAACTTGTCCTACAATCATACCAACTTTAAGTTCACATGTTGTTTCACCTTTGTTCACAATCATCATTGCTGTGGAACCATCTTTGTTGATCTCTACTAAGGTATCCTCAACCTGCAGTGAATCACACAATGTACTCAATGGCTGTACCATGGCTGTACCCTCCATATCAGTGACCTTCAGTGGCACTACTGCTGAAAACTTTGCTGGCAAACGTACAGCTGTAACTAATTTTACTTAAGAAATCTTACTGTCATCTATCTTGGCTGGCCCTTCTTGAGTATTTGGATCCCTGGTACCTGTACTATTTTTCTTTTCCACAACTGACTGAGTGTCCAATTTGCCTGACCTTTGGTGTGCCTCCTTGGTAACATCTAACAGTTCCTTCTTTCCAGTAACATCTAACAGTTCCTTCTTTCCAGTAACTTTGGCTTCAGTATCAGATGTAGTTGTTGCACAAAAGGGAACAACTTGAGCTTCCACAGATTCTTCACCTTCTGGCTTAGTGTAAGGTGAACTGGATATCGCTGCAGCAGCACACCTTGGAATAGCTTTCACACTGGGGTGATAGTTAACTATACCTAGTTGATGACATACAGCTTCAGACAAAAGTAATTGGTCAGGTGCCACTAATTTAACATAAACAGTGGCATGCAACACTTCTTCACCAAAACTGAGTGCCATGTCCATCTGTCCATCCAAAGTGATGGGCTTCTGGTCATAGGTACAAGCTTTGTGGTCCGGTGGCTTAAGCTGACTAGATTCCAATCCAGCCTTTTCCACAATATGGTAAAACAAATCTATCTGAACCCATATCTATCAGTCCTATTGTAGGGACTCCTTCTAGCTTGACTTCTACATAGCGGGATTCTTTTCCTTTGCTATTGGAATTGGGTTTTGTGTGAATCATCTTTATCCCGTCCGCATCTTTGTTTGTCTGTAGTGTCTTTCTGCCTTGACTCTCACTCTTCCTTGTTCTACAATCTTTGGCTAAGTGATTGGGACTGTTGCACAAATAACACCTACGGCTTTTCTGTTGACCTGAATATCTACACTTATTTAGTACACCTCCAGACATAAAAGTGCTTCCTTGGCTCTTGTGCTGTGCTCCTTGTTGCTTCTCATTCTTAAGGTACTGTTGCTTTTTCTTCAGTTCTGCCAATCTTTTCTCCTCCTTTCTAGCTGCTATACACAATTCCCTGGGTACTATTGCTTTTTCTTCAGTTCTGCCAATCTTTTCTCCTCCTTTCTAGCTGCTATACACAATTCCCTGTAATGCTGGGCTGCAGATACTGTTGGTGATTCAATCAAGGTGTACAACAAACCTTCTTGTAGTTGCCCATACAGTAACATGTCTCTTGTCTCTGTAGATAATTTCTCACGCCCAAATGCTGTCTGAAATACTTCTTCTAGACATCTTATAAAATCAGACACAGTCTCGGTAGATTTCTGACTTGCATGACGAAAATCCAATGCTACTAAGGTCTGATTACCTGGGTCTAATCGTTCTCTTAGGGCTTTGATGGCAGTCTGATAGGTAGCTCTGTCTTTAAAATCTAGTAGTTTCCATTCTTGTAAGGCCCGACCTCTCAGATGTCCTGCTAGCTGCATCAACGTCTCCTCTTGTGACCATCCATTCCATGTAGCAGCTCATTCAAGTATTGGCAGCCAATCATCCAGTGTAATGCGATTATTCTCTACATTAAATTCATCAATAGGTGGGGCTTTTCCACGACGGCACACTGGTGGATTGTTATCCAGATAAGTAGTTACACTGGGTGTTGGTAAACTGGAAGGTGGTATCAGGTTTGAACCTGTAGAGCTGACAGACCTATTAGCAATCAAAGGATCAGTAAGTGACATACGTGAATTTGTTACCCATGTTATTCCTGAGGTTCTTGTCATTGTAGGCTGGTTAGCTCCATGGAACTGTCCTGCTGTACCTGTTATAGACCTCTCTGGTAGTACCACTGCAGAAGTTGGCTGAAATGCATGGGTAAGAGACATCTCCATGTATTTGCCACTCATTACCAACTCCCACTTCTAGTCTAGGTTGCCCTATTCTTGTAGGTAATAACAGATTATCTGAGATTCCACTAGGATCAGGTAGGATTAATTCCTTAGCCTTCAATGTGGCTAGTTCTATTTCCACTCTATGTAGTTTATCAGTTAAGAGTTGCATCTCCTTCTCCTTCTCAAACATAGAATTGTCATGGGATACAAGTTGTTGGCAATTTGTTTGCCACAGCTGCCTTATCTTCTCCTTCCCTTGTTTGACCTCCTCTCTAAGGGCTTCTATCTGTGAGGTCATCAATTTGTGCTGTTTAGCTATTTCCACTACTCTGGCTTTCTCCAACTCCATCATCCTGTGGGCTTCTAGCGCCACTTCTTGTTGTTGTACTAACTCAGTCTTTAATTGTACAACTTCCTCCTGTGACTCCTTGAGTTTACCTCGTTCCTCCAGCAATGCCTGCTGCATGAGCTTGAGAACTTCCTCTACATGCTCCTCTTCTGCAGAAAAGTCCTCTTTCCCCTGAAACGTAAGCACACCAGAAACCACTTCACCAGTCCCATAGTGGAGCTGGTGATGCTCGTGATGAGCCCGTCATCAAGGATGGAACTGACATCTCACAATCTGCTATCAGTGATGTTCTCAACGATGCTTCCCTTGGGACAGGAAGGTGAAGAAAACACCATCAATGTCCTGTAAAGACAATTCCTCCCCTTCCTGCGTCTTAGTGACCACCACTTAAACATTTGTAGGATCACGACTTGACTCACATAGTCTCCCAGAGATCATCACTAGTAAGTCACTCCTCATAGCTGAAGCTGGTAGTTCCAATCCCTTAGCAAGTTGTTGCATATGACACAGTTTTAATCTCTTAGATGTGAGGGAAAAGGTAGTTGTAGTACTAGTAATACTGGTAGAGGAGGTAGCACTGGTAACAGTTTTTCCCTGCTCCATCCTCCTTGAAACTCTTTCCTTCTTCTCTACCTCTTCAAAGGCAGGTAAGTCTTATAAGTCTAGTCTCTCTAGTTTGCTTTAGACTCTACAAGCTAAAAGTACAGCCTGACCTTTCTTTCAGGTTGGTGTCTTCTTGCTGTTAGATGCTGCTCTATCTCGGTAGGACCTCTACTGTAGCTTAGAAGACCCCTTCCTTGCAGTCAAACTTAGATAAGGAATAGTTCACAGCCTTATTCAACATATCTTTCACTATGACTCAGTATTACAACTACAACTAAAACAGTTAGAGTACAGCATTATATATCCAAAGTTCAGTTGACCTATGACACTATATTACATTGTTTAGTATTTATAAATCATTGATTATTGTTAGTCTCATGATCAATAGAAATCAGGTGAACATTCTAAGTTTGTTCTATTAGAAATCCTCAAAAAACATGTGCTCTATTAGAGCATTGCAAAAGTAATCAATAAACTCTGTAATACAATACTGTTACAATTTCATCGAATCAAAGCCGATATTATAGCCATTTTGGTACAGATCTGTGGGATAGCTGGTACACTACTATGTATTTAGACATACACTCACCAATTGTCATCATCATAATCATCAGAAGTGCTATGCTAATAAACCTTGTGACAACAGGCTATAAACTGTATTCTAGCATAAAAGGTACAGGATTTGCTTAGCAAAAAATTAAGCAACTGCAACTGATCATGTTATGTATGAAAAATTGAGATATTCTAATAGAATAGTCACTGCAAAATCTAATAGACAAATAGTATACCTAACTTGGAAGGAATTTACTTTGTTATATACCACTTTAGTGTGGACTTTCAAAGGTGCTGCTCAGGGTTTAACTTGCATGTTGCCCCGGCAATATCATGGGATGCGGTATGCATGGGTTCACCAGTCATAATAATGTTACGAAAAAGTAAACAAACAAGTTTAAGGAAAAATTAGAAATTTTAAGTTCGATTAAGGACCATAGAAAAAAAGTAGAAAAAAACCAAGACTGAATTAGGGATTAGATTTTTGCTAGTATATCTGCAGGTGTAGACGACCTCCCTTGTTTCCCTACTTTTTTTTCTATGATCCCTAATCAAACTTAAATTTCTAATTTTTCCTTAAACATGTAGTATTGTTAGCTACTCACTGGGTTAGAGCTCGCCTTTCGTTTGCCATCCTTCAAGCTACATTGCTTTGCGTGCATGGCAGTCGCACGAAGTGGAGGATCCTGGGAATAGTTGATGGTGCATCACAGCCATTGTTAACTGTTGATATAATTGTTTCTGTCTTTGTGTTTATAATTATTGTGAAAATCAAAAATATAATAATAATAGTAATAATACAGGTGGCATAGCGTTGTGCCCTACGGGTCTTCTGAAATTGTATTTGGTAACAATTTTGTAGATTGTAAGTGATTACATGTACAAGGAAAGTTAGACACTAGTCTCTAGACATGGCAAATCTGAACAGCTGCATGGCATGTAGTGGTGCACAATATAAAGTTCCAGCCCAAGTTCACAAGATATCCATGGACTGCAATGGAATTCATAGTCATTCACACTACTTTTATTGGTCTGATAAATCAGAAATTATGTGATACTCAACTGCATGCGCTAAGCATATGCATGTGTGAGCATGCCCAAGCTAGGTGGTCTTCCCCATACATGAAAATTTTTGAAAATAGATGCTCTTAAAAAGTCATCTAGAGGCTATTTTACATACAACATCTCTTTCTGCCTTTGGTTAACATCACATAGGTAATAAATTTTGTTCTACATAACCAATTTATTCAGTAACTAATTTTATTTTCATGATGTGAAATATCCTGAAAGTGAGTTTATAGTTCTTTGATATACATAAGCAATTTTGATTGTAGTTGATAATACATGATGTGCACGATAAATTAGCCTAATTAATGCAATGCCACATAGGTGACTCATTAGAACTTTTGAAAAATAATTGGAAGGCAATTTAATGACTTAACTTAGTGAGCAAGCAGTGTAATCAGTATCATGATGACTGTTCTATTGGAGTATGTTGCAATGTTGACTGCTCTATTACAGTATTTCAATTTTTTGCAAATTCATTTGGCTGAAAACAGCCGGACCCCACCCTGGGGCCTGGATGCTGTGGCTATGATTAGACATTGATAGTCTTGCACCACCGCAACTAGTCGGGTGTGGCAACCCCTTCAACTGATTGGGGCTTAATTCTAATCAATGGGGTGGGCATGAGAAACTATACACCATGGCTACCTTTTAACCCTGATATGGGCAGTGCCAGAACGGCATTAAAAGTTAACTAGCAAATACACACTTGGCTGCCCACTCCTGCTCCGTAAATTGATTCAGGGGTGCACTCTATTTTCAGAGGGGGTTTCAGCTAAACCATTGTAAGCCCCTGTATCTGCCACTGCAGTACCCGACTATAGTCGGTTCATGGTCACCTGAGCCCTCGTTTCTTGTTAATAACTCGTTACATGGGCCAGCTGCCCAAACATTTGGTAGCACTGTGAAGCCTGTTAAGCTCCAGAACTAATACCATATAGCTGGTAATTTTTGAAGGGTTTTTATTTCGAAATGGCCCTTCTATTTGAAAATAAACCCACCTCCAGTTGTTCTTCAAAAATAAGCTGCTAATTCCCACAAGTGAAACTGATTCGAAGTGAAAGCAACAATCCAACTTTTGGCGATTTGTTTGTGTATTCTTCGAACTTTTAGCTAAGTATTGCTGATGATAATGGGTAAACTGTATCATTACTATGTCAATAATCAGAAAACAGGTGATCCAGAATGGGAATTGATGCCGTCTGCTCTAGAATCGGCTATGTCGGACCAGTAGATAGCTATCCACTACCATCAAGCATGATCAAGCTAGGGAACTTACTCCACTTGAGACTCCCCCAGTCTTCTCTCCAGTGCACAGGGATAGGGATTGTTCCATCAGTAAGTCAGTTTTTGGTGAACATTCATGTATCTTCATAACTTGTGGCACGAATTTCTGTTTATTTGAAATCCACATGGACTTTGAAATATGCACTCTTCAAAATTACAATTCTTTGAAATTCAGATTTTACTTCTTGTGCAAAATTTTCTGCTTCAAAAATAATCCACTATACGTTAGTCAAGAAAGCACTTTGAATTAGGCAAGAACAAGGAAGTTATGAGGCTTTAAAATATCCCATACTTTAGATGGGTGATTCAGATGCGTAAAACATAAAAACATGCTTTTTCCAGTACAAAACAATTGGAAGTGAACATATTTCACCTCTGATATTATTGTTTTTGGCGGGGACTCAGGTGAATGCATACCAACTATATGCACTTCACTTCTCTTTTACCTCTCAAACCTCGTTCACCAAAAGCCCATCACCAGCACCAGTCCAATCAACTAGCTCAATTGAGACCACATCCTAACTTTTCCCATCTATTTCTTCTGTTTCTCAGCCCTTTCCTGTCCAACACTGCTATCTTCCTAACTCAGCAGCAAGTAGAGTTAGAAATTTCTCACTTCTATCATCCAAATCAACTCAGCAGCAAGCAGAGTTGCCTTTTTTTCCTTATTATAACAATGCTTTGACATGTCAAAATTCAAGTGCAACTATCCCCACCACACCCCTCCTTGCCGCACTCTTCCCTTTCCCTACCGCTTCTGGTGGATTGTGTTAATGTATTGTATTATTGTTTGCATGTTTAATATGCTAGTTAACTATAATCTAATCCAAAACAGCCAAGCTGTAAAAAAAGTGTGCGGCCCTCAAAAAGGCTATGGTGAAAAAAGATGTGAAATCCAAGGTGGCGGCCAAGAAATGGCTGTGATGGTAGGTTAATGGTAAAAATTTTAATAACGACAATTCAGGTGAATTTGGTGCCGCTTGGTCAATTGGCACAAAATTCACCTGAATTGTCATTATTAAAATTTTTACCATTAACCTACCATCACAGCCATTTCTTGGCCGCCACCTTGGATTTCACATCTTTTTTCACCATAGCCTTTTTGAGGGCCGCACACTTTTTTTACAGCTTGGCTGTTTTGGATTAGATTTCACTTCTTTTTGTATTTGTATACCCCAAAGCCGGCCTATGGCCTGCTTTGGGACTTTTTTAACCTATCTTTTTTCTTTACCACAGGAAGAAGAAAAGATGAAGCAGATGTACCTTAAATATTTCTTATTTTATCAGTAAATGTACAAATTATATATATATATAATACATATATTTATTACAGAACTGTCCATGGTGGTTTCTTTGTAACTGAACACTCTTCAAGGTAACTTCTTCTAGCTGTTCTCTCTACAGGGTGATTTATTTGTAGCTGGATTCTGTACAGGTGATTTTTTTGCTGCTGAGCTCTTTACAGAATGGTTTCTTTGTAGCTGAACTCTCTACAAGGTAACTTCTTCTAACTGATCTCTCTACAGGGAGATTTGTTTGTAGCTGAACTCTCTACAGGTGATTTGTTTGCAGCTGAACTATCTAGATGATGGTTTCTTTGTAGCTGAACTCTCTACAAGGTAATTTCTTCTAGCTGAACTCTCTACATGGTGGTTTCTTTGTAGCTGAACTCTCTACAAGATAACTTCTTCTAACTGATCTTTCTACAGGGCAATTTGTTTGTGGCAAAATTTTCTACAGGGTGATTTCTTTGTAGCTGAACTCTCTACATGGTGGTTTCTTTTTACTGTAGCTGAACTCTCTACAAGGTAATTTCTTCTAGCTGATCTCTCTACAGGGTGATTTGTTTGTAGCTGAATTCTATACAGGTGATTTGTTTTCAGCTGAGCTCTTTACAGAATGGTTTCTTTGTAGCTGAACTCTCTACAAGGTAACTTCTTCTAACTGATCTCTCTACAGGGAGATTTGTTTGTAGCTGAACTCTCTACAGGTGATTTGTTTGCAGCTGAACTATCTAGATGATGGTTTCTTTGTAGCTGAACTCTCTACAAGGTAATTTCTTCTAGCTGAACTCTCTACATGGTGGTTTCTTTGTAGCTGAACTCTCTACAAGATAACTTCTTCTAACTGATCTTTCTACAGGGCAATTTGTTTGTGGCAAAATTTTCTACAGGGTGATTTCTTTGTAGCTGAACTCTCTACATGGTGGTTTCTTTTTACTGTAGCTGAACTCTCTACAAGGTAATTTCTTCTAGCTGATCTCTCTACAGGGTGATTTGTTTGTAGCTGAATTCTATACAGGTGATTTGTTTTCAGCTGAGCTCTTTACAGAATGGTTTCTTTGTAGCTGAACTCTCTACAAGGTAACTTCTTCTAACTGAACTCTCTACAGGGAGATTTGTTTGCAGCTGAACTTTCTTCATGATGGTTTCTTTGTAGCTGAACTCTCTACAAGGTGACTTCTTCTAGCTGAACTCCCTACATGGTGGTTTCTTTGTAGCTGAACTCTCTACAAGGTGACTTCTTCTAGCTGATCTTTCTACAGGGTGATTTGTTTGTAACTGATTTTTCTACAGGGTGATTTGTTTGCAGCTGAACTCTCTATATGGTGGTTTCTTTGTAGCTGAACTCTCTACAAGGTAACTTCTTTTAACTGAACTCTCTACAGGGAGATTTGTTTGCAGCTGAACTTTTTTCATGATAGTTTCTTTGTAGCTGAACTCTCTACAAGGTAACTTCTTCTAGCTGAACTCCCTACATGGTGGTTTCTTTGTAGCTGAACTCTCTACAAGGTGACTTCTTCTAGCTGATCTTTCTACGGGGTGATTTGTTTGTAGCTGATTTTTCTACAGGGTGATTTGTTTGCAGCTGAACTCTCTATATGGTGGTTTCTTTGTAGCTGAACTCTCTACAAGGTGACTTCTTCTAGCTGATCTCTCTACAGGGTGATTTGTTTGTAGCTGAACTCTCTACAGGTGATTTGTTTGCAGCTGAACTCTCCACATGATGGTTTCTTTAAATTTGTAGCTGAACTCTCTACAAGGTAACTTCTTCTAGCTGATCTCTCTACAGGGTGATTTGTTTATAGCTGAACTCTCTTCATGATGGTTTCTTTGTAGCTGAACTCTCTACAAGGTAACTTCTTCTAATTGAACTCTCTACAGGGAGATTTGTTTGCAGCTGAACTCTCTTCATGATGGTTTCTTTGTAGCTGAACTCTCTACAAGGTAACTTCTTCTAGCTGAACTCCCTACATGGTGGTTTCTTTGTAGCTGAACTCTCTACAGGTGATTTGTTTGCAGCTGAACTCTCCACATGATGGTTTCTTTAAATTTGTAGCTGAACTCTCTACAAGGTAACTTCTTCTAGCTGATCTCTCTACAGGGTGATTTGTTTGTAGCTGAACTATCTACAAGATAATTTCTTCTAGCTGATCTCTCTACAGGGTGATTTGTTTGTAGCTGAATTCTATACAGGTGATTTGTTTGCAGCTAAGCTCTTTACAGAATGCTTTCTTTGTAGCTGAACTCTCTACAAGGTAACTTCTTCTAACTAAACTCTCTACAGGGAGATTTGTTTGCAGCTGAACTCTCTTCATGATGGTTTCTTTGTAGCTGAACTCTCTACAAGGTGACTTCTTCTAGCTGATCTCTCTACAGGGTGATTTGTTTGTAGCTGAACTCTCTACAGGTGATTTGTTTGCAGCTGAACTCTCCACATGATGGTTTCTTTAAATTTGTAGCTGAACTCTCTACAAGGTAACTTCTTCTAGCTGATCTCTCTACAGGGTGATTTGTTTGTAGCTGAACTATCTACAAGATAATTTCTTCTAGCTGATCTCTCTACAGCGTGATTTGTTTGCAGCTAAGCTCTTTACAGAATGCTTTCTTTGTAGCTGAACTCTCTACAAGGTAACTTCTTCTAACTAAACTCTCTACAGGGAGATTTGTTTGCAGCTGAACTCTCTTCATGATGGTTTCTTTGTAGCTGAACTCTCTACAAGGTAACTTCTTCTAGCTGAACTCCCTACATGGTGGTTTCTTTGTAGCTGAACTCTCTACAAGGTGACTTCTTCTAGCTGATCTTTCTACAAGGTGATTTGTTTGTAGCTGAATTCTGTACAGATGATTTGTTTGCAGCTGAGCTCTTTACAGAATGGTTTCGTTGTAGCTGAGCTCTCTACAAGGTAGTTTCTTCTAGCTGATGTCTCCACAAGGTCACTAGTTTGTAGCTGAACTTTCTACATGGTGGTTTCTTTGTAACTGAACTCTCTACAAGGTAACTTCTTCTAGCTGATCTTTCTACAGGGTGATTTGTTTGTGGCTGAACTCTCTACAAGGAAACTTCTTCTGGCTGATCTCTCTACAGGGGGATTGGTTTGTAGCTGAACTCTCTACAGGTGATTTGTTTGCAGCTAAACTCTCCACATGATGGTTTCTTTGTAGCTGAACTCTCTACAAGGTAACTTCTTCTAGCTGATCTCTCTACAGGGTGATTTGTTTGTAGCTGAATTCTGTACAGGTGATTTGTTTGCAGCTGAGCTCTTTACAGAATGGTTCTATGTAGCTGAACTCTTTACAAGGTAATTTCTTCTAGCTGATGTCTCTACAGGGTCACTAGTTTGTAAATGAATTCTCTACATGGTGGTTTCTTTGTAACTGAACTCTCTACGAGGTAACTTCTTCTAGCTGATCTTTCTATAGGGTGATTTGTTTGTAGTGGAATTCTGTGAAGGTGATTTTTTTTGCAGCTGAGCTCTTTACAGAATGGTTTCTTTGTAGCTGAACTCTTTACAAGGTAACTTCTTCTAGCTGATGTCTCTACAGGGTCACTAGTTTGTAAACGAATTCTCTACATGGTGGTTTCTTTGTAACTGAACTCTCTACAAGGAAACTTCTCCTAGCTAATCTCTCTACAGGGAGATTTGTTTGTAGCTGAACTCTCTACAGGTGATTTGTTTGCAGCTGAACTCTCTACATGATGGTTTCTTTGTAGCTGAACTCTCTACAAGGTAACTTCTTCTAGCTGAACTCCCTACATGGTGGTTTCTTTGTAGCTGAACTCTCTACAGGTGATTTGTTTGCAGCTGAACTCTCCACATGATGGTTTCTTTAAATTTGTAGCTGAACTCTCTACAAGGTAACTTCTTCTAGCTGATCTCTCTACAGGGTGATTTGTTTGTAGCTGAACTATCTACAAGATAGCTGATCTCTCTACAGGGTGATTTGTTTGTAGCTGAATTCTGTACAGGTGATTTGTTTGCAGCTGAGCTCTTTACAGAATGCTTTCTTTGTAGCTGAGCTCTCTACAAGGTAGTTTCTTCTAGCTGAAGTCTCCACAAGGTCACTAGTTTGTAGCTGAACTTTCTACATGGTGGTTTCTTTGTAACTGAACTCTCTACAAGGTAACTTCTTCTAGCTGATCTTTCTACAGGGTGATTTGTTTGTGGCTGAACTCTCTACAAGGAAACTTCTTCTAGCTGATCTCTCTACAGGGAGATTGGTTTGTAGCTGAACTCTCTACAGGTGATTTGTTTGCAGCTGAACTCTCCACATGATGGTTTCTTTGTAGCTGAACTCTCTACAAGGTAACTTCTTCTAGCTGATCTCTCTACAGGGTGATTTGTTAGCAGCTGAATTCTGTAAATGTGATTTTTTTTTGCAGCTGAGCTCTTTACAGAATGGTTTCTTTGTAGCTGAACTCTTTACAAGGTAACTTCTTCTAGCTGATGTCTCTACAGGGTCACTAGTTTGTAAACGAATTCTCTACATGGTGGTTTCTTTGTAACTGAACTCTCTACAAGGAAACTTCTCCTAGCTGATCTCTCTACAGGGAGATTTGTTTGTAGCTGAACTCTCTACAGGTGATTTGTTTGCAGCTGAACTCTCTACATGATGGTTTCTTTGTAGCTGAACTCTCTACAAGTAAACTTCTTCTAGCTGATCTCTCTACAGGGTGATTTGTTTGTAGCTGAACTCTCTACATTGTGGTTTCTTTGTAGCTGAACTCTACAAGGTGATTTCTTCTAGCTGAATTATCTCTTTCTATATAGTTGCATGAATTCCCTACAAGGTAACTTCTTCTAGCTGATCTCTCTACAGGGTGAATTTTTTGTGGCTGATCTCTCTACAGGGTGACTTGTTTGTAGCTGATCTCTATACAGGTTACTTGTTTCTAGCTGATCTCTTGAATTCTCTTCGGGTGACTGCTCTATTAGGGTGACTGCTCTATTAGGATGACTGCTCTATTAGAGTATCTCGATCTCGCACTTGCTGCATCAAGTTGGATTTCGTGTTATAACTCTGTGGCTTTAAGTCTGATTCTTCTACACCATTGAAGAGCCTTTCTAAGATGATAACTCCATCTGTACAGCGATTTTCAAAGCATTACCCCAAGCGGTTTACCTGGTAGGCGTGGCAAGCAGTCGTTTTTTATTAGCTAATCTCGATTTGCGTAATTGTTACACACTGTTGGTTTTTTCGTTCTATCTTCCTGGTTTTTAGCTCGATTTCTTTCAAACCACAAAAGGTTTGAGGTTCAATAGTTAACCTATTCACCCACCGATTTTCAGCTTCTTCCCATACGCGGTTTACCCTGTAGGCGTGACAACATATTGGTATTATTTTTCGTGAATAATTGCTCATAACTCTTTGCCTGTTTATCGTATTCCAGCCAAAGTTGGTACAGAGATGCGCCTTTATATCCCCTTTCTGTGTGCCAAATTTCAAGGCGATCGGATATGGCGTTAGCGTTTTATAGCAGTTTTTGTAAGTGTGCGAAAAGAGGAAGAAAAACAAGAAGAAGAAAAAAAACGAAGAAACTAAGCCAATTTTTGAAGTCGCATATCTCGGGAACGCTTGAAGCGATTTTGCTCAAATTTGGAATGTGGAGTGCTGAAGGTGGAGGGAGTGTCCACAGCAAAACTCGTCTTGTTTCATCAAGGCAGCACAGAGCTACGGAGGTGCGAAAATTGCGTTTTCTTTCTTCCTGTCAATATACTCACGGGTGTTACGCGCCGGCTTCTTGGGCCGCACGACACACTACCGTGTGTCTTGATACCTAAAAAAATTACATTTAAAGGCATATCCACAATTTCCCGCGGGGCAAGAGGTGGGGCTAATTCAATGGCAGGGCTCCTTCAAGAGGCTACAACTTGGCTTCTGGTAATCCATTCAGCATGAAACTTAGCTACACAGGACATAGAACATAAATAAGGAAAGACAATGGCAAACATTATTTGGGCATCAAGTTGGTTTTACCATAGATATACCAGCATAGATATACAGCATTAGAGCATAGATATACAGCATTAGAGCATAGATATACAGCATTAGAGCATAGATATACTAACCCCAGGTATGTACCTGGGGTTAGTATATCTAGTAGAAGAAAGCAATGGTTCAGTAGGTAAGGATGCGGGTGTTAGGTATGGAAGTCCCCGGTTCAAACTCTGGTGGGTTTTTTTTGTTTGTTTTTTCAACATCTTTGTGAATTTTTTACTCCACGGTGACTGCTCTTATTGCTATTCAAACTGTCAAAAGGTATTGCTACGATGACCAGCCTATGTACACACGAATTTTCATACTTGCTTTACCCTGTAGCCATGACAAAAGTTTGATCTTTTTTATGTGAATAAATCTCATAACTTCTTATTATACTCATTAGATTCACAGCAAACTTGGTACGTAAATTCACCTTTATACACTCTTCATTTGTGCCAAAGATCGGGCAATTGAATTACACGTTTATTTTTTATAGCAGTTTTTACAAAGTGTGTGAAAAGAAATCGAAGTCCCTGTAACCCCCATACCCCCATACAGCATAAGAAGAATAAAACAAAGAAATTTAATTAAAACTTTGAACACCCATATATTGCAAATGGCTGTTGCAAATTTTATCAAATTTGCCATATGGTCTACCCCTTGCGGTTTGCATGTGGTTTTATACTAAGAATTTAAGTGAGTTTTGCTCTACACCCTCACATTTAACATGCTACAGTGGAACCTTGATTATCCGAACATCGATTAACCGAACTCTCGATTATCCGAACACTAGATCAACTGCTCAGTTAGGGTGTTTTGTCAAAAAGTGTATGCTTTATTAGAGTAGTTGAGCAAAGCTCAGTATATAAATGTATGGATGTTCAATTTTACGTACTTTCGATTATCCGAACACCTCCCCCCCCCCCCCCCCCAAAAAAAAAAAGGTTTGGATAATCAAAGTTCCACTGTATATAAATGACAAACAACAGCAGTTAGAAGCTTCATTCAAAAGCGAGACAACTCTTTAGAGAATCAGTACTTTGTTAAATGCAAAATCCACACTGATACGTGCAGTGGTAGACGAGGTAATTGTCAGACACCAAAGAAATGTAAGACAGACAGACAGATGGTGTTTTCGCTTTATATATAGAAACTGTCTTTACAAAAGAGTTATAGTCTAAGAGTTATAGTAAACTAATATCAAATGTAGCTTTAAAGAAGAAAACCATTACAGAAGCACATAATTTAATAATATTAAATCTCCAGAAATATGCCTGCCTTACTGCCTACCTGTCTGACAACATCCACAAGGTTAATAGCTAAACAACACATTGTACAGCCAAAGTACATTTGAAAGTATGTACTTTTGAGTTATCACAAGTACTCTAGTTGAAATTAAGAGAATACTTAAAGTGCAAGTACATTCTGACAGCACTTAAGTCAAGTACAAGTACATTTTCTAGTACCATATGTGACCGTCTCAGTAAAAACCAGACTTGTTCGCACAAGCATGCGTTTTGACAAAAACGAAATGTTAAAAAATTCGTAATTATGCATACCTCAATGAAAATATACGCAAGTTCTTATCAGGCCATTACTTAAAGAGAAAACTCAAATTGATTAAAACTGTACACCATCTTATTCGCCTGCTCATGGAGAGTTCAAAAATCTTTATTTTGTTTCTGTAGCCCCAACAGTATGCATGTCAATCATTATACCTTTGTTTATGGTGCAGTAAACGTAAACAAGATTGTCGCCATTTCTTCAACAAAACCACCTTCATACTCATATGCGTAAGTGACTAAAGGACTATATCTTAGTGGATTTGTTAATCCATGGTGAACATTTTAAACCAAATTTCACAATGTTGTAGACTGATGCAAACGGAAGTTATGGCTGCAAATGTAAGCGCCTGTAGTTTATTTTCAGTATAGTTGCTGTACAAGTCAATTGTTTTGCTCTTCCTCCTGTCTAATGCTATAATTCCAAAACTACTATATAACCACAGAAGGCTGAAACTTTAAAGATCCATTCCTTGGACACTGCAGATAAAATCAAAAAACAAAATAAAATTCAAAAGTTGTGCAAACAAGTCTGGTTTTTGCTGAGATGATCACATATATTAGTCACCCTGTAGAGAGTTCAGCTACATATGAACATATCACCCTGTGGACAGTTCAGCTACAAACAAGTCGCCTGTAGATTTTAGCTACAAAAAGTCACCCTGTAGAGAGTGCGGTTTCAAACAAGTCACCCAGTAGAGAGTTCAGCTACAAAAAAATCACTCCCTGGAAAGTTCTAACAAGTCAGTCTGTACAGAGTTCAGCTATGCCTGTGGGGAGTTCAGCTACACCTGTGGGGAGTTCAACTACAAACAAGTCACCCTATAGAGAGTTCAGCTGCTAACAATTCACCATGCAGAGAGCTCAATTACAACAAGTCACCCTGTAAATACTGCACGAAATCAAAGGTGGCAGCCAAGAAATGGCTGCAATGATGTTGATGCCAATCACTTTTAATCATCACACCATCATCATTAAAAACAGCTTTGTTCTGAAGGCATCTTTTCTATAGTTATTTAATAAACTTATGATGCTCTGTGGCTTTCAAGCAGCACAGGCAAGTTGCTAGTTTAACATCTACTTACACTGGTGCCATGTTGAGCAAATTGACCTATTTATGTGTGCTATGACATGGCATACTGCTGCAAGTAGTGTAATTTTGTGGATAGCTATGCAGCTAAAAGATTTTTCAATTTCTTTGTCAATGCAGGAACATCCAAAACTTAAACACAGTGTGGTCATTAACACAAAATTATGCAATTTTCAGACATATGTAACTCCATATTAAGAATATCTTTATGTGTGAGCATTACACATGTGTCTGTAGAATGTAATGTACATGTATACATACTATTCATGTAATCATGCATTTACTCATTGTGGTTACAGAAAAACAAAGACCACTCTTAAAGGAGCTGTACAATCATGTAGTACCACAATGGGCCACAATGTGGAAACAACTGGGAGTACAACTCAATGTTGCAGACCACTTGTTAAGAAATATCGAAATAGATCATCCTAATGATTGTGCAGGATGTTGCAGTAAGATGTTACAAGAATGGTTGGATTCTAACAGTAATGCATCGTGGGAAAATCTTATTGGTGTATTAGAAAACTTGAAATTAACCAATAATGTTACAGAAGGTATGTGCTATCCACACAAAAGCAGCCAAGCTGTATAAAAATGATGTAGCCTTCAAAAAACCTGAAGTTGTGAAATCAAATGAAATGGCTGCAATGATGTTAATGATAATAAATTTTAATAATGGCTTTGTGCATTAATAAAGTTTATTATCATTAACATCATTGCAGCCATTTCATGGCCACCATCTTTGATTTCACAAATTTTTTCACCAGGCTTTTTGAAGACCGCACTTTTATACAGCTTGGCTCTGTTTTTCCATGGATTTCATTTCTTATTGTATTTTAAATATATACCCAAAAGCCAACCGTAAACTGGCTTTGAGGTTTGTTTTTACTAGAGGTGTACCGATATACCGATACGTATCGTATCAGTGGCCGATATAGACATTTCTACTATATCGGTGGGAGCCGATATTGCTGCTAAAAACTGATACGATATACAACTATCGTGAAGACACTATCCAATGATCAAGCCACATTATAAACCCTATTGTTTAGCTAACAAGGGTGGGAAACAGTAGTTATTTCCTTGTCTAAAAGCAGTACGCTACGCAAAGCCATCTAAGTGCATAGATAATTACTGTTTTGTTGTCACAACACTTACCAATCATACAACAAACACTCATAGTGGTGGGCCTGGGGAAACAACAATAAAATGAACCAAGAGCACAGCATAAAACAACCAGCCATCTATACAAGCCAGTAAAATGCAGAGTAATCTGGACTAATCTTGGCAGGGGCATGTATTAAAATATTTGTGGGTGCCTTATAGTCTGAGCTGTCAATAGAGGCCACACCACCATGGGTAACCAAGCATAGCCAATAATCATAAGACTTTCTTCAGTAGTTAAAATAAAGTTGAACATGGCATATGTGGTTCCTCAAATATAAATAGCTACACTTAGTTGTATCGGTATATTGGATCGGTTTCAAAATGATTAATCCGTATTGGATCGGTATTGGATCGGTTTGGTTTTCTTATATCGGTACACCTCTAGTTTTTACACAAAAAAATTGTTCTTCTTATCTATAAAGATGCAATGACGATGATATAAGTGTTCTACCAATACAGAAAAATACCTAGCTACCGATCCAATACCAAAACCAAAGGATCTATGTTAATACTGATAATTGCTCTATAATTTTATGCTTGCTTTTTCATGGCTATGTAAAGTTGTATTATAGTGCCTGTATTTATTTGCAATGGTATTTTATAACAAAGTAAATTCTTCCAAGTTAGTTATGCATGATCAAGACACACGGTAGTGTGTCGTGCGGCCAAGAAAGCTGGCGCACCACACCGTGAGTTTATTGACAGGAAGAAAGAAAACGGCTTTTTCATGCGTACATAGCTCCATGGCCCCTTCTCCAAAGCACACCGTTTTTGCATTTTAGCTGTCCACCAGGCAGGGTACGTCACACAACAAATTTGATTAACTTTGCAACAGCCATTTGCGAGATATGGGTATTCAAAGTTTCATTTTAATTTCTTTGTTTTTTTTCTTATGCCATACGGGGGGCTTCGATTTCTTTTCACACACTTTGCAAAAATTGCTATACAATGCAAACATGCAACTTGATTGCCTTGATATTTGGCACAAATGAAGAGCATGTAACGGTGGATTCACGTACCAAGTTTGCTGTGAATCTGAGGAATATCCAAGGAGGTATGAGCATTTATTCACGTAAAAAAGATCAAACTTCTGTCACGGCTACAGGGTAAACTGAGTATAGAATTACTTGAAAATTGGTGTGTAGATAGGCTGATCATCGTAGCAGTGCCTTTTGATAGTTTGAAATAGAGTTACAGCGACAAAGCTGTAAAGCAAAAACCAAACAAATGTAAAATCACAAGATCAAGATACTCTAATAGAGCAGTCACCATGCGGTAAAATGGTGTACAAAAAATGTCTAAAAAACTTACCACAGTTCAAACCAGGTACCTCCATACATAACACCTGCATCCTTAACTACTGAACCACTACTACCTTTGCTGATCATCTCACTTAATTTCTGCTGTACAAATGAAATTTCTAGTTGAAATCTTATAATCAAACATTTGTAATTTCATAAATGTTTGTGATTTCATAGATCTACCAATAGAAGTACTAGATTGTTCTAGAACATTCTATGTATGTTCTATTGGAAGTCCTCAAAAAATGTGCACCATATTAGAGTATTACTCTAATCCAAAATAGCCAAGCTGTAAAAAAAGAATGCGGCCCTCAAAGAAGCTATGGTGAAAAAAGGTGTGAAATCCAAGGTGGCGACCAAGAAATGGCTGTGATGGTAGGTTAATGGTTAAAAAATTTTAATGACAATTCAGGTGAATTTGATGCCACTTGATTTTGACGCCAAATTCACCTGAATTGTCATTATTAAATTTTTTATCGTTAACCTACCATCACAGCCATTTCTTGGCCGCCACCTTGGATTTCACATCTTTTTTCACCATAGCCTTTTTGGGGACCACACTCTTTTTACAGCTTGGCTGTTTTGGATTAAATATCACTCCATTTTGTATTTGTATACCCCAAAGCCAGCCTATGGATGGATTTGGGGCTTTTTTAACCTATCTTTATTTCTTTACCACAGGAAGAAGAAAAAGATAAAGCTGATTTTAATACTCTAACTATTTCTGATTTTATCAGTAAAATTATAATATATATAATATATATATCAAGACACATGATAGTGTGTCGTGCGGCCCAAGAAGTCGGCGTGCCACACCGTGGATATATTGACAGGAAGAAAGAAAACGTCATTTTCACACCTTTGTATCTCGGTGATACCTTATCCGATTGGAAACAAAATTGCTGCAGAGTTGCTCGCCAGCTAGGGGAGTCCACATTCCTAATGTTAAGGAAATCACTTAAGCCATTTCCGAGTTACGAGCAGCCAAAGTTTCAGTTTGTTTTTTATTTCTTATTGTTGACTTCTTCTTCGTCTTTTTGTACACTTGCAAAAATTGCTATAAAATGCAAATGCGTACTCTGATCGCCTTGAAATTTGGTACACAGAAAGGGAGTCCAAAGGCGAATGCTAGTATCAAATTTGGTGCAAATCTGATGAACGGTTAAAGATTTATGACCAATTATTAGCGTAAAACAAGATCAATTTGTTGTCATGCGTACAGGGTAAACCGCTTCATGGAATGAGTTGAGAATCGTTTTGTGGATAGATCAACCATTGTAGGAGTGCCTTTTGGTGGTTTGAAAGCAATCGATATAAAGATCATGGAGATATGACACGAAATTGAAGGTGTGTAATAATTGCGCGATCGAGATTTGTGAATAAAAGTACCAATAATGTTCACACCTACCAGGCAAACCGTTTAGAGCAGTGAGCTGAATATTGGTATGTAGCTGGAATAGTCATCATAGAAAGTCCTTGCAGTAGTACGGAACAATCGGAGTACAAACCACTGAGTTATGATTCCAAAGCCAACTCTGTGTAACAAATACGAGATCGAGATACTCTAATAGAACAGCACCCTAATAGAGCATCGAGCTAGTTCATGACTTACTCCATTATAGATTTCTATTTCATTGCAAGTTATGCTGTAGGGAGTTCAGTAGCAACCAGTTAATATTGTAGACAGTTCAGCTACAAGCAAGTAACCCTGTAGAGAGTTCAGCTACAAATATAATGTGGTTTGTACTCCGATTGTTCCGTACTACTGCAAGGACTTTCTATGATGACTATTCCAGCTACATACCAGTTTTCAGCTCACTGCTCTAAACGGTTTGCCTGGTAGGTGTGAACATCATTGGTACTTTTATTCACAAATCTCGATCGCGCAATTATTACACACCTTCGATTTTGTGTCATATCTCCATGGTCTTTATATCGATTGCTTTCAAACCACCAAAAGGCACTCCTACAATGGTTGATCTATCCACAAAACGATTCTCAACTCATTCCATGAAGTAGTTTACCCTGTAGGCATGACAACAAATTGATCTTGTTTTACGTTAATAATTGGTCATAAATCTTTAAGTTTGTAGCTGAACTCTCTACAAGGTTACTTGCTTATAGCTGAACTGTCTACAATATTAACTGGTTGCTACTGAACTCCCTACAGCATAACTTGCAGTATAATAGAAATCTATAATGGAGTAAGTCATGAACTAGCTGAACTCTTTACAGGGTGGATTTTGGTTGTTAAACTCTCTGCATGAAGACTTGTTTGTAGCAGAATTCTCTACAATATTGCTTACAGGTCACACTGAAGAGAGTTCAGCTATCAACAAGTCATGCATCCTGTAGAGAGCTCAGCTGCAAACAATTCACTCTGTAGAGAATTCTGCTACAAACAAGTCTTCATGCAGAGAGTTTAACAACCAAAATCCACCCTGTAAAGAGTTCAGCTTTACTAACAAGTTACTCTGTAGAGAGATCAGCTAGAAACAAGAGAGAGCTCAGCTACAACCAAATCACCCTGTAGAGAGTTCAGCTATAAACAAATCACCCTAGAAGGAGTTCAGCTACAAACAAATCACACTGTAGAGAGATCAGCTAGAAGAAGCCACCTTGCAGAGGGTTCAGCTATGAACTGATCACCCTGTAGAGAATTCAGCTAGAAACAAATCACCCTGTAGAGAGTTCAGCTACAAAAAAAACTATCCTGTAGAGAGTTCAGCTTCAAACAAATCACCCTGTAGAGAGTTCAGCTAGACACAAGTCACCCAGTAGAGAGATCAGCTAGAAGAAGTCACCTTGTAGAGAGATCAGCTAGAAGAAATCACCTTGCAGAGAGTTCAGCTACAAAGAAACCATCCTGTAGAGAGTTCAGCTACAAACAAATCACACTGTAGAGAGATCAGCTAGAAGAAGCCACCTTGTAGAGGGTTCAGCTATGAACTGATCACCCTGTAGAGAATTCAGCTAGAAACAAATCGCTCTGTAGAGAGTTCAGCTACAAAGAAACTATCCTGTAGAGAGTTCAGCTTCAAACAAATCACCCTGTAGAGAGTTCAGCTAGACACAAGTCACCCAGTAGAGAGATCAGCTAGAAGAAGTCACCTTGTAGAGAGATCAGCTAGAATAAATCACCTTGCAGAGAGTTCAGCTACAAAGAAACCATCCTGTAGAGAGTTCAGCTATAAACAAATCACCCTGCAGAGAGTTCGACTACAAACAAATCACCCTGTAGAGTGTTCAGCTAGAAACAAATCACTTTGTAGAGAATTGAACTATAAACAAAACACCCTGTAGAGAGTTCAGCTAGACACAAGTCAGCTAGAAGTAGTTACCTTGTAGAGAGTTCAGCTACAAAGAAACCATCATGTATAGAGTTCAGTTGCAAACAAATCACCCAGTAGAAAGTGCAACTACAAATAGATCACCCTGTAGAGAGTTCAGCTAGAAACAAGTCATCCTGTAGAGAGATCAGCTAGAAGGATCACCTTGTCGAGAGTTCAGCTACAAATAAATCACCCTGCAGATAGTTCAGCTAGAAACAAGTCACGCTGTAGAGAGATCAGCTAGAAGAAGTTACCTTGTAGAGAGTTTAGCTACAAAGAAACCACCATGTAGAGAGTTCAGCTGCAAACAAATCACCTATAGAGAGTTCAGCTTGAAACAAATCACCCTGTAGAGAGATCAGCTAGAAGAGGTCACCTTGTAGAGAGCTCAGATACAAAGAAAACACCATGTAAAGAGTTCAGCTGCAAACAAATTACCTGTAGAGAGTTCAGCTAGAAACAAGTCACCCTGTAGAGACATCAGCTACAAAGAAACCATGAGTTCAGTTACCATATAGAGAGATCAACTAGAAACAAATCATCTTGTAGAGAGTTCAGCTACAAACAAATCACCCTGTAGAGAGTTCACTTGTAGAGCGTTTAGCTACAAGCAAATCACCCTGCAGATAGTTCAGCTAGAAACAAGTCACCCTGTAGAGAGATCAGCTAGAAGAAGTTACCTTGTAGAGAGTTCAGCTACAAAGAAACCATCATGTAGAGAGTTCAGCTGCTACAAACAAATTACCCTATAGAGAGATCAGCTAGAAGAAGTTATATTGACGAGAGTTCAGCTACAAAGAAACCATCATGTAGAGAGTTCAGCTGCAAACAAATCACCTCAGAGAGCTCATCTACAAGCAAATCACCCTGTAGAGAGTTCAGCTACATTTCAAGTCACCCAGTAGAGAGATCAGCTGCAAACAAGTTATCCGTAGGGAATAATTGACATGTAATACAAATATGCATTAAATATATATAATATAATTTGTACATTTACTGATAAAATAATTAGTTAAAGTATTTAAATTCTGCTTCATCTTTATCTTCTTCCTGTGGTAAAAAAAAAAGATAGGTTTAAAAAGCCCCAAAGCTGGCCATAGGCCGGCTTTGGGGTATACAAATACAAAAAGAAGTGAAATCTAATCCAAAACAGCCAAGCTATAAAAAAAAGAGTGCGGCCCTCAAAAAGGCTATGGTGAAAAAAGATGTGAAATCCAAGGTGGTGGCCAAGAAATGGCTGTGATGGTTGGTTAATGGTAAAAATTTTAATAACGACAATTCAGGTGAATTTTGTGCCAAGACCAAGCAGCACCAAATTCACCTGAATTGTTGTTATTAAAATTTTTACCATTAACCTACCATCACAGCCATTTCTTGGCCGCCACCTTGGATTTTGCATCTTTTTTCACCATAGCCTTTTTGAGGACCGCACTCTTTTTTTACAGCTTGGCTGTTTTGGATTAGATATATAATACATATATTTATTACATGCCAATTATTTCCTACAGGATAACTTGTTTGCAGCTAATCTCCTCTACTGGGTGACTTGAAATATAAGCTGAACTCTCTACAGGGTGGTCTGTTCGTGGCTGAACTTTCTACAGGATGATTTGTTTATGGCTGAACTCTCTACAGGGTGACTTGTTTCTAGCTAGAGTAACTTGTTTCTAGCTGAACTCTCTACAGGGTGATTTGTTTGTAGCTGAACTCTCTACAGGGTGATTTGTTTGTAGCTGAACTCTCTACAGGGTGATTTGTTTGTAGCTGAACTCTCTACAGGGTGACTTGTTTCTAGCTGATCTCTCTATAGGGTAACTTGTTTCTAGCTGAACTCTCTACAGGGTATTTTGTTTGTAGCTGAACTCTCTACAGGGTGATTTCTTTGTAGCTGAACCCTCTACAGGGTGATTTCTTTGTAGCTGAACTCTCTATAGGGTGATTTGTTTGTAGCTGAACTGTCTAAAGGATGATTTGTTTGTAGCTGAACTCTCTACAGGGTGATTTGTTTGTAGCTGAACTCTCTACAGGGTAATTTGTTTGTAGCTGAACTCTCTACAGGGTGACTTGTTTCTAGCTGATCTCTCTATAGGGTAACTTGTTTCTAGCTGAACTCTCTACAGGGTGATTTGTTTCTAGCTGAACTCTCTACAGGGTGATTTGTTTGTAGCTGAACTCTCTATAGGGTGATTTGTTTGTAGCTGAGCTGTCTAAAGGATGATTTGTTTGTAGCTGAACTCTCTACAGGATGATTTTTTGTAGCTGAACTCTACAGGGTGATTTGTTTGTAGCTGAACTGTCTAAAGGATGATTTGTTTGTAGCTGATCTTTCTACAGGGTGAGTTGTTTCTATCTGATATCACTTGGGTGATTTGTTTGTAGTTAAACTCTTTACAGGATGACTTGTTTGTAGCTGAACTCTCTACAGGGTGATTTTTTTGTAGCTGAACCCTCTACAGGGTGATTTGTTTGTAGCTGAACTCTCTATAGAGCTTATGCAGGGGGCGTGGTAATTATCTCTAAGTGCCCAGCTCTTACACTCGTTAGCACCGTTCCGCCATTTGTAGGGTAGAAACGTTGCTTAGTGAAACTGCTCATGGATAGTGCACAACGCGTAAACCAGGCGTTTTCTTATTCACAGTATTATTTAGAACAGTCAG
The DNA here is from genome assembly GCF_963678975.1 of Dysidea avara. Taxonomy (NCBI): domain Eukaryota; kingdom Metazoa; phylum Porifera; class Demospongiae; order Dictyoceratida; family Dysideidae; genus Dysidea; species Dysidea avara. The sequence goes on along the minus strand of NC_089275.1, from coordinate 44,641,721 downwards.
GAGACACCAAGGATCGATATCTCGATAAATTGAAGTTGATTTGTTGCGAGGAAGATCCCTATTGCCGACTGGAGAAGCCTTCATCGTTTTCAGAACATGCTATTGAGTGGAATGAATGGCCAGATGTGATGTACGGAGATGTATATAACTACCTAATACTGACACCTAGTCTTTACACACATGAACAACTTAAAACTTACAAAAGTCTGGAGGCTTTCAATCAAGTTGTGAATGGATGGGTGAGTGATGTTATTTGCAGTGTCAGTCGATCCAGTAGTACCAAGCTTTACTTGTTTACAGCACTTGTTAAACATTCACAAAGCCTTTCATTACCCTCACTGAAGGTATGGGTTTCAGTTAAACAGAGTGGAGAGGTGTTGTGTGCTCACTGTACATGTATGGCTGGTGCTGGAGAGGCTTGTTCACACATTGCTTCTGTGTTGTTCATGTTGGAGTTAAATACTCAGATGAAGCAGCAGTTTTCGTGCACATCATTGCCGTGTTCATGGCTACCAAGCACTTTTCGAAGTGTCCCATTTTCTGAAATTGGTAAAATAGACTTCACTACACCAAAGCATAAGCGCAAACAAACTGTCACTGAAGGATGTGGAGACCCATCTACGAAAAGCAAAAAGTTTTCTATTCCTAAGTCTACTGATTCTGATTTAGCCACTTTTCATAATGAGATGTCTCAAGGACTGGGGAAACCAGTTGTGCTGTCATTGATGGCTGAGTATAATGATTCTTATGTTCCAGAAACAGAATCTGGGGTTTTACCCAAACCTTTAACAGAGTTGCATGATCCGACGGCAATGGAGATGGCATATAATGATCTTTTGACCAAATGTGAAGATATTTACGAGACTGTGTCTTTCACATTTAATCAAGCTGTCATGGTGGAGGAGCGCACAAGAGAACAAAGTAAATGTCGAGCTTGGTTTGAGCAACGTGCGGGTAGGATAACAGCTTCTAAGTTGCGTGAAGCTTTGCATACTAACCATTTTCAACCATCTGTTTCCCTGATCAAGGCTATATGCTATCCTGAGCAGCGTAAATTTACTTCTTCTGCATGCCAGTATGGGTGCAAGCATGAAGATATTGCCAGGGTAGCATATACAGAAAAAATGCAAGCTTGTCATGAGAATTTTATGGTAATACAATGTGGCCTTATTTTGGATCCTGAATTTCCATTCTTGGGTGCCACACCAGACGGCCTTGTCTACTGTAAGTGTTGTGAGAGTCGTGTTTTAGAAATCAAGTGTCCTTTCTCCTGTAAGAATAAAGCATTTTCAGAAGCCATTCTTGATAATTCTTCCTTCTTTTTAGAAGACGACAATGGCAGACTCGCACTTAAGGAAGATCATATGTATTATTATCAAATCCAACTGCAGATGAAGCTATGCCACATGCAACATTGTGATTTTGTAGCTTGGAGGGAAGGTGAAATATTTCACCAGATGGTAGAGCTGGATTCTGATTTCAATGACTCGGCTATACATGACGTTGAACCATTCATTAAATTGGCCATATTACCTGAACTAGTAGGAAAGTGGTTCAGCAAGCAACCAATAATGCCACTGCAGTCATCAAGCAGTACAGCTGCTAGTGGTGGTGCAAGCTCCAGTACTAGCGTGTCTGTTGATGCAAGTGTAAACCAGGTGGATTCCACAGACTCTCACATTACTAAGGTGGATGCTACTGCAGGCTCGAGGAGCAATGATGTCCATAATTCAAGTTCTTCAGATGAACAGGAAGGATACTGCTATTGCGGTAAAGGAGAAGACTATGATAACATGATTTGCTGTGATAACAAGGATTGTTTGATAGGATGGTTTCATTTTTCATGTTTAAAAATGACCAAAAAAGATGTTCCGAAAGGGAAATATTTTTGTCCAGACTGCCACAATCAGAGGAGTTCTAAGAGATCAAAGAAGGCAATGAAACATCATTAATATACTCTACTGTACATGCACTTTCATATCCTAAATGTAAATAAAATGAATGTTACGTAAATATCAACAATATTATTTATTACAATGACAGGTACAACTTAGTAAATAATTAAAATGGTACTACAGAGTCACAACAGTTACATAGCACACAACATATTACAACTATTTTATCAACAGGAGACACACCCTCTTCGTCACCTTTGAGCATGTTAATAGACAGAGTTGATTGTAATATGGAATATTTTTGCCTTACTAGCCCAATAACTCTTTCAACATGAATTCTAACATGAGAAAGCTGGCGAGCAGTGTCAACTTCTAGCTTACTTAACTGCTTTTTCCCTCTTGTAAAGGGAGGTACCTTGACTTCTGCACAATACATTCCTGCAGCCTTTTCTATTGTGAAGCCACGATCTGCTAAGATGACATCTCCAGGTAACAGTTTTGAGAGGAGACCACAGTTCTCAGTTAAATGTACATCAGATACCCTTCCGCCCCAGCCTTTAGATATAAACGATACTGACCCCTGAGGAGTGATGCCTATTAAGAATTTGCATGTGTTGTGCTTCTTATAGTTCGACCATGTTTGAGCCCTTGCCATCAGTGAAGTTGGCCTGTCTATGAACACTTCAAAACAGTCTATAACAATCGCACATTTCCGAAAATTTTTCCTGAAACATGTTGGCATTGTCTTCCGTAACTGATCCCTCTCTGGCCAATAAATCAACGGTGATAACTTTACATGAAGTACATCTAGCCACTTGGTAATGCATCGGGAAACCGTAGATTGGTTTACACCAAAGCGATATGCCAAATCTTGATCAGGAATATTAAGTCGTAGCTTAATCAAAGTAATCAAGAGCTGATCAAACATGGGACAGCCAGAAAAATGACATTCAGGTAGACCCTTTATCACCAAATTGTATATGGCTAGCAAAACTGCAAACGATGGTAGGCCTGTATAAAACTTCACTTGCTTATCATTCTCTTCTAAGCTCTGTCGACTTACTATCCTTGTCTGCAACTCATCAACCTTTGTATTCAGTTTAGCTTCTCTTGTTCTTAGCTGTTCAAGCTCTTCTACAGCTTGGTTGTATTTCAGGAGTAGGTCATCATATTTCTTGAGTAGTTCATCATACTCTAGTCATGTCTCTTCAGCTTGTTGCAATCTGTTCATTTCATCCAACCTCTTTTGTTTGGCATCTTCAATCTCCTTTCTTTGTTCAGCTTCTCTCCTTTCTTCTTCTCTCAACAATCTCTCCCTCTCATCTTCTTCATGTCTTTTCCTCTCCTCCTCTAACCTTTGCTGCTCTTCTATTTCTTTCAGCCTCCGTTCTTCTTCCAATTTTCTTGCTTCTTCTTGCCGTTTGCTAGACTCAGCAAGCTCTTGCATTCTGCTTTCCTTTGCCTTTTTCTTTTGCTGATCAGTGATCTCGGTCTGCTCTATCCTCCATTTTCTGGAAGCTGTTCTTCTTCGAAAGTCCGCAACCTGAGCTTCCATCTTTCGTTTCATAGGACTGTCAACGCGTTGAAAGATTGTAGGGGTGTAGTTCGGTGCAAACTGGTTGTTACTCTTTTGTCCATCAATGAAATGTTCACTACATATTACCGTGTGCTCGGTTGGGTACCAGTTCTTCCTGTTTACAGCAGCAATCCATTTATTTCTTCGATCTAGATCCGCTGGGAAAGTATAAAAACTTAATCCACTCCCTCTTACACACAAATTGGAACAATTCACAGCACAACACTCCTTTGGCATCTTGTACCTGTATACCCTACAAATGGCGGACTGGTCCTAACGCGTGTCTTAAATTGGTAAGAGCTAGGCGCTTAGAAATAATTACCACGCCCCCTGCATAAGCTCTATAGTGTGATTTGTTTGTAACAGAACTGTCTAAAGGATGATTTGTTTGTAGCTGAACTCTCTACAGGATGATTTTTTTGTAGCTGAACTCTAGGGGTGATTTGTTTGTAGCTGAACTCTATAGGGTGATTTGTTTGTAGCTGAACTGTCTAAAGGATGATTTGTTTGTAGCTGATCTTTCTACAGGGTGAGTTGTTTCTATCTGATATCACTTGGGTGATTTGTTTGTAGTTAAACTCTTTACAGGATGACTTGTTTGTAGCTGATCTCTCTACAGGGTAAGTTTTTCTAGTTGAACTCTCTACAGGGTGATTTGTTTTTAGCTGATCTCTCTACAGGGTAAATTGGTTTCAAGCTGATCCCCCTACAGGGTGACTTGTAACGGTCTGAATCACTAGAGCGATTTATTTGTAGTTGCACGGTGACTGTTGTATTAGAGAATCTCAGCGGCTGAGTGCTCTATCTATTTTTTAGGGTGACTGTTCTGTTAGAGTATCTAGATCTTGTTTTTGCTACACCTACTTTGCTTTCAAAAGTGGTTTGTAATCTGATTCTTCTGTATTGTTGCAAGGATTTTCTATGATGATTATTTCAGCTGCATACTGATTTTCAGCTCATTGCTCTAAGTGGTTTGCCTGGTAGGCATAAAAACTTTTTTTTTTTGTTCATAAAATTCAATTGCACAATTGTGACACAGGTTGGGTTTTGTGTCAGATCTCCATGGTTTTTATCTCGGTTCCTTTCAAACCACAAAAAGGCACTCCTACGATGGTTACTCCATCTACATAGCAATCTGCAACTCATTCCTACAAAGGGGTTCACCCTGTGGGCGTGACAAAAGTTCGACCTTATTTTACGCAAATAATCGGTCGTAACTCTGTGAATGTTAATTGGATTCCTACCAAACTTAGTACTGAGATCCACTTTTGTGAGCCTTAAGTGTGCCAAATGTTGGCCCAATTGGAGCATGCATTGGTATTATATGACAGATTTTGCTAAGTGCGTGAAAAGAAGTAGAAGAAAAAAATGAAGAAATTTAAATGAAATTTTGGCCGCTTGTATCTAGGAAATGGCTGCATGGAGTGATTTTCTTCAAATTTGGTATATAGACTTCCCTAACTGGCCAGCACTTTTGTAGCAAATTTGGTTCGAATCGGATGAGGGATCACAGAGCTACATATGTGTGAAAATCGCATTTTCTTTATTCCTGTCAATATATTCACAGTGTGCACGCTGGCTTCTTGGGCCGCACAACACACTACCGTGTGTCTTGATCAAATATTGAATTAAATCATGCAATGAAATACATTTATAAGTCTGTCTTCAATAATCATCATTTTATCTGCATAGAAAAGAAGAAATTTGAGTAAAAACAAACCTCAAAGTCAGCCATAGGCTAGTTTTTGGGCCTTTTAAAGTACAAAAAGAAATTAAGTGAAATCCACACAAAAACAGCCAAGCTGTGAAAAAATGGTGCAGCCTTAAAACCTGGGTGAAAAAAGTTGTGAAATCAAGGGTGGCGGCCAAGAAATGGCTGCAATGATGTTAATGTTAATAATTTTAATAATGCACACAGCCATTGTTAGCATTAACATAATTGCAGCCATTTCTTGGCCGCCACTTTTGATTTCACAACTTTTTTCACCCAGGCTTTTTAAGGCCGCACTATTTTTTTACAGCTTGGCTGTTTTTGTGTGGATTGTACTATTTGTCTATTTGCATACGATTCACTCCAGTCTGTTGTCACCAGTTTACTACTGTACCATAGCACTTATTACGATGATTATGATGATGACGATTGGTGTAAGTAGGTGCTAAAAGTAGTGTTCTACCCCACCGATCTGTACCAAAAAAGGACTATAATTTTTGCTTTGATCTAGAGAAGTTATAATAGTATTGTATTGCAGAGTTTATTTGATTACTTTTGTAATACTCTAATAGAGCATACATTTTTTTTGAGGATTTCTAATAGAACACACACAAAATGTTCTGGAAAAAATCTAGATTTTTCATTGGTAGCAGCGGCTCAGTGGTTTAGGATTTGGATGTGTCCCTGGTCTGAACGCTGGTAAGTTTTTTCGGCTTTTTTCATACACTTTTTTTTACCCCACGGTGACTGTTGCATTAGACATCTACATTTTAGTTGAAGACAAAATATGCTTAAAACACTCTAGAAAACAGGTGGGCACTAAACAAAATTTTCTATAATATTACTGGACTTAATGTAGCCACAATGTACTTCCCATAATCAAAGTACTTTAGGCATGCTTATAAAATCAGTCAAATGGCTAAATTCATGTTGGTTTGGTTGACTTTACTTACTGCAGGCTACTGCTTCTTGAAAGAGCACAGCGATCAGTGATCAAAAATCAAATTTGCAATGTCTGAGGTCTCTGGTTTTAAGAACCTGCTACAGTATATGTATAAATTGAAATGAAATAACAGCTAAAAAGAAAAGTAGATTTTTCTCAAGAAAATAACATTTCAGCTAACCAGAATATTAATAGTGACAGTAAAGGTGTCTAGAGCAGACATGTGCGGTTCGGTTCCATTACAATTTGGGAAAAGACTCCAACAGGTTGTGCTTTATGGTGGAATCTTTGATTGACCATACACATTGTGTCCATTTTAATGAAAAGATTTTTGAAATATTTTTAGTGGGTCAAGCAGTCTATATAAATGAGCCAAATTTCAAGAATTTGTGTTATTCCATCCTTGAGTTATTAAATGTTTTTGAGGATTCAGTTCAATGCATACATATACTTTAGCAGGTCTTTTAGTGGGTTTTAAAGACTTTGTTATCTCCTGAAGATCAAAGCGTTTTATGCATATCATTTTCTTAATAATGGACATTCCATATGCATGACTGTAGCTGTTAAGTTCCTGTGCCTTGAAACTGTTAGAATTGCAGCTCAGAACAGTTTTTTCTAAAGACATGCTTTTCATTTGTGCATCACCAGATCTTATAACACACAGCACTTTGCATTATTAGAACATTGCAGGATGAAATATTAATTGAAAGTTGTACTTAATTTTCTGTAAAAGTTGTGGTGTGAAATGTACTTTATCGACTTGCTACCACATGTGCTTTAATTGTAATCACATATTCTCCTTTAAAATGTAGAAAAATTGTCTAGTGTTTGAGATGTTTAATTGTGTTGAAAAAATCTTCTAAACTGTTCCAAAGTATATTTACATTGTGAGCAAATGAGCTAACAATACTGTAATGGATCTAACACTAAGATCACACTCTGAAATTGTTATAAATAGTGTGTAGTAATCTAATTAGATCACTTCAAAACCAGTGACTGTGTACCTACGTATGTTTACTTGATTTGTCATCATTATATTTTAGTGAAACAAGAAATTTATGTGAGACAGCTACACTCTCGTACTATCGCAAGATTGAAAGGAAAATATGCCATTGTTGTAGTTAAAATAAAAGGTGTTATTGAGCGGCAGAAATTTGAAATTGATGAGCTTATTTCAACCTTGTCAGCAACTGATGATGAAAATCAAACAATATTTTCCACTGATGAAGCTTTTGTCAAAATAACAAACACAAATCAACTATTTCACTGGATTGGTAAATATTGTAGCATGTATGATTATGAGTTGTTACTGGCACTTGTTGAGTCCACTGAGTGTGAAGAAGCCATAAAACTACTGGATGATTTCTCTGAAGAGTTGCACTCTTTTATTTTGAAGGACCTAGACTTGTTGTCTGAGGATGGAGAGTTACGAGATATCAAAAGCTTCATGCCAGGAATTCATAAACTAGAAATAAAATATGTTGGAGGTAATTTTACACTAGAGGCAAAAGAAAAAATACAGAGCATTCTGTATGAATGTTTTCATCTTAAACGAGGATCAATCATTTTCCGAGGTGCACAAGAAGGTTGTGTTATATTTTTATATCAAATCTCAACAACAGTGAAGTCTCACTTGTTACAGCACCAGATTACTCCTCAAGATGTCATGAAATTGACTGATCACAAAATCAAATATATAAAAATTGATGATATAGAAATTTCAATCTTAAATAAGGTTTGTAAACCAATAGATATAAATTATCATATAATATATGCATGCCTATTCCCAATACTGTCATTAACTGCTCCATGCAAGATGAGTGATGGATATATGATTGTTAAAAAGAGTTTCTATTAATTTTGCCACAACTGCAACAAAATCGTTAGCCCCCCAGGATTTTTTGTTGTTGAAAATTTGGATGGCATTTAAGACAATATATTTAATAGCTGCAAGTAAATTTAGCTATTTTGTTTCTTAGATATCATCATCTTACACTGCAAGATAGTATAGTGTGATCATGTGCAATAAACCTTCATAAGTTTGCTTCTAATTTTGCTGTGTATTGTGATGACTATTCTATTGATGTACATGACTGCTCTATTAGAGCATCTCTATCTTGACAAAAACTAAAATTGGAGCTGATTTGTGTACTGAAAATATTTCCTGTATGCATGCTATTGAAGTACAATTTGCTTCTGTAAAAGTTCTCAAAGTTCTGAGCTAGCTGATCGCTAACAGTCTGAAGAAGATTCAACTGAAATTACCACAACCATATAAATTACACCTGAACATAGGGCTAGTTTGTGAGTTCAATTGGATTGCAAACTAATAATGCTCATGTCACAATGTATGGTATAACTACTGATTATTTGTTGCACGTGTGTTGTGAAACAAAATAATTATAACAATGATGGTCACAGCATCTTCCTACTTCATAATGACATACAGTAAACCAAACAATGTAAATAAGAATGTTTACAATTTGAACATCTGTAGTCAAAATGAATTCCCTTGGCAAAATGGTACCAAGGCCAGAGTAGACAGTCCAATTGGTCAGGCCTGAGCTGGACCAATAATCTGGAGCTGGACCAACTAGCTGACCAGCTCGAACTAGCTATATTACTCTCATGCAATCTCTGGACAATACACATACATTTTACAGATGTTATTGAAAATGCATGTTACCTATAGTTTCTCAGCCTAACTAAAGCACAAAACTACACGTACAGTACTTCCAATTACCTTACAGTACAGCATAACATGCATTGTTTTGTACAGAAATGATTGTGGGTTCTACGTACAGTATCATGTATGCTGACAGTTGGTATTTATTACATGTACGGCAGTGCCTTCTTTGATTCTAAACCAGCACACATATATCACAATTCAATCTTCATAAAATAATCATTAGCACTTCCTTCTTGTACTGGGTGAAAGGCTGGCAGTGACAAACTAGGTGCCTCATTCCGTGACAGGAAGCTGTACACCCATGCTTACATGGCGGCCATCTGGATGAGATTTTGAGTAGAAATCACTCCTCTTCAACTACCCACTCTTCCTGTTGAAATACTGAGCAACCTCTCAGTCTCACCCCACATCATGCCATTTTCAAATAGTGATTGGTCTCGTGACTGTCCACCAGTATATTTATGTGATGATCTGTTCACTTCATAGCATACAAACCAGTATAGTATACTACATTTTTGTAGCTGTGTGAATTCACTGTATACAGCTAACTGCCTAGTCATAAATAGTAAAATTAATTATAGGCTATTCTATAAGGGGGCCATGCTGCATGGGTTCCCTGTGAAATTTGGGAGGAAAGTTGCAAGTTACTAGCTAGTTTTACTTTAAAATTTAGCATCAATTTCAAGGCACTTTCAAGCCTTTAAACTGCAAAAATTCTCCAGCTTCTGGGGGTTGTATCTCCAGACCCCTTTGAACTTCTAATTGCTATAACTAACTGTACACTGAGCCATATAGTAAGTTTCATGCTGTGTTCCCTGTATATCAGGTCTACAATTACCTACCTATTATAGTATAGAAAGTCTGAAGATCAACAGATAGGCAAAATTTCCTGTGGGGGCATGCCCCCAGACCCCCTTAGAATGCTCATGCTTCGCACTTCACAGAGTGTGCTTCACACACTGTGCAGCAACTCCTCTCTCATTGGCAGCACCATGTATATAGTAGCAATTTCAACATATACAATGGCCTGACCAACTCAATTTTCCCTCCTCTGGCCCTGGGTACTTTCTGATTCAGGTGTTTGTGTGTGCGAATTTTACATTTGATTAAGGATCATGGCTATAAGAGTAGTGAAAAAACAAGCGAAGTATTCTGCACCTATGCAGTCATTTCCTACTTCAGTCATAAAGTGCCAATACTACAGGGGGTTTCCAGGGATTTCAGAAAACTCCTTTGGATTTTACATGCTACTTGAAATATTGAGAAATTGAAACTTCAGGCTTCTGGAACCCAGAATATATCATGCAATAAAACACATTTTAACCTTTTATGCAGTTTCTCAGCTGATAACAACACTTGTAGTTTTATTCTGACCAATTAATTTTGGTGAAAAGATTGAGATACTCTAATAAAGCAGTCAAGCTATATAAACTACTCTAGTATAATTAGCTCCTTGCTGTATATTTGATACATGTTGTGGAACAATGAACACACCTGTCAACTAACTGTTTGAGTTTAAAATATGTGGGGTGTATACAGAGCTTATGATAACGTCCGGACACCAGACAACAGACAAAATCCGGTCAAATTGCATAGATGTCTGACCATAATGCAATTTGTCTGGACACTGTGTCCCATCAAAGCACATGGAAGGAGCCTAAGGGCTGAGCTGGCATGCACCAACAATAACAGTCACTTGGTTGCCAGGAGATAGTATACATTCTTACAACCCAAGGGAGTGACCACAAATGTACCAATGCCAACCCTCTAGTGTACTGTAACCACATAACAGCTGCAGTAAGGCATGTGACATCTTACCACTATAATGTTCATTTGCTATGCTATAGTGGACATATTGGGCATTCATCTTCCACATGTCCAGTCAATTTTGGAAATTGTCCGGCCAATTTTGGTTTGCCAGGACATTGTGGCGGGACAACAGAGACGTCTGGTTTGCCAGGACATTGTGACAAGACAACAGAGAAGTCTTATCATAAGCTCTGTGTATATCAATACATACACCACTTTCACACCTCACTTCAAAGGGTAGAGAAGGTGTACAAGCGGTATAATAGCACTGCTATCGGTGCTCAGGAATGTATTAACAAGAAATGGAGGTAGTATATACAAGTTATATCCCTCCTAGATAACTTGTATATACTACCTCCTATTCTCATTTAATGCATTCCAAGTATTATCAGAAATCATCCAATTTCTTTGATGAAATTGTGTGATCTCCTCAGCTTTAATATAGTGACACTTCACAGGATCGATAGTGGGTTTTAGTTTTGTAAAGTGAGCCAAACCATAGATCATGGACTTGGGGAAGAAGATAGTTCGTTTGTTTTACTGAATGAAGAAAGTCACAGGTTAGTTTATATAGCTATTTTGATAGCAATCTAGTCACGTGGTGATGTCCAGACACTGGGTGTAGCACTTAATTGATTTGGCCATTAGTGTTAACATATTCACTACTTTAGTTTATTAATAAAACTACAACACAACCAAAAACAACAAAAAAAAAAGCAAATTCAGGTAATTTTTTTAAATGATGGCAATGTGGCAGCCTCAGAAACACTTGCTGATAAATTGTTCCATAAGACAGCCCTCGATAAAAGAAACTTTTTTTACCATGGTTGGTAAACACCCTGGGAACAAAGAGTCAATTACGGCTAACATGACCTGTTATGTCCTTTGAAAATTGAAAAATATTGAGGAGAAATTTGACGTAGAGACTTGAAAATCTGAATTGCTGTATGAAATCTCCAACGCTCAATCAAAGTATAGGGAAATTTTGAACGGTGAGTCAATGGCAATTTGTTAACAAACTTGGAGTGGATTCTTTCAATTAAACAATTCAGTTTTGTAGTAGATGGAAACCAAGCAACATCACAATAATCAAAGAGTGGCATCACAAAAGCGGAGTATAGTGCACACAGCACTGCAGGTAGCAGTGACCCATATTGGTGCATATATATGTGTCTAAAGTATTGAAAAAAACACCGATATGTAATTCAAGAATTCTATAGCATGGTCAATACTGTTTCTAACTTAGAAATTAAGCAAATTTTGCACAAATATTATTGCAGTATTTTAAAACAGCCATGGTACTCAGTATTCCACATCATAATATTGCATGTACAGGCGATAATACTGAAATATTTCCCAATTCTACTTGGTCATCTATACTGTGCAATGTCCAAGTAGGATTGGGCAATATTTCATGGCTTGCATACGAAACAGACATTACAAAACAAGCTTATCAACTTGCCATATAGTCAGCCATACTGAGAGCAGGGACAAATACTCTTGCTTTGTCATCACAAGTTACCCACAGCAATTAGCATCGCTGTCAGAATTTTTTCTCCTTTCTCATAATTATGCCTAGACAGCAACACACATTCCTTAGTTACTGTTTGAGCTATTATACTCCTCACAATTCAAATCTGCTCCCATGTAGACTTCAGATAGAGTAGTCTCATCCTCTGCATCCTTTTCTTTAAATTGAACTAATCAAATAGAATACTTGAACTTTGCTTTATGATATTGTCTAATCCATATGCATTACCCAAACAAAAGAAGCTGGAGGTGAGCACACTATGACTCAGCTGCATTCTTCAAAAATCGCTTTTCCAGAAGTAAATCTAATACACTTACTTTGCCATCCGCATTGTATAATCAAGTGTTCATTATAGTAGAGCAGCATAGCACCAGAAAATGAGCACTTCGTGCACTTTGTGATACGATTATGACGCTTTGCACAAAAATTGTGCTCCTCGTGACACATGTTTTTTTTGATATAGTGCCATCACAGATTTGACCTTTGGCAACCTTTACAACCATTGTTTCACTGAAAATTAATCATTTTTGCCTTTATCTCCCTGAGACATTATTTTACACTGTTAAAACATGGTATCAAATTGAAGGTGTTTATCTAAGAACTATATTGACTTTTGTTTGAAATTAGTATCTCATTCCACTACAAAGTTATGATCATTTTTATAAGTCATAAAATTCTTTTTCCTTGGGGTATAAATTACCAATGGACAAGTAATTCATAGAATTTCATGGCTAATATAAATGATCTTAACTTTGGAATGCAATCACCTATTGACTTCAAATAAAAGCTTGTTTTAGCAGCACCTTTAATTTGAAACCGTGCAAAATGATGCCTCGGGGAGATAAAGACAAAAACAGTGAATTTTCAATACAGATATGGCTGTAAAGGTCACCAAAGTCAAATATGCTATGGCACTAGATCAAAAAATATGTTACAAAGAATACAACTTATATGGAAAGTTTCATAATTGTATCAAAAAGTGCACAACTATCGCACTATGCCGTCCTACTAATATACCGTAGAGTCTGGTTGTTAAGCGCATACGCTTAATAAATGTTTGACGAAAAAATTTTAAATTAACATATACTTGTTAAGCGCATGCGCCTAATAAACATTTTATGATGGATTTGTTCCTCTTGTGGTGGTATGGTTTGCAGTTGCTTCGCAGTTTGGCTCAGTTTGTGTTCAAATCCTTCGTGAATAGCATGAATTTATAGTTTAGATGACACCGTTACTTTAGTGGAAAGTACGCTATTAGGCCATATCGATGGCCACACCTCCATATATCGCACTAAATTTCGTGCCTTGCACTGTTAGCGAACCCTTAGCGTTTCTTCTCTTGTACAGCTACAGCTAGCGCTGGATTTTCGTGTTCATCCATACATGCGCTTATCAACCATGGTTAGTACCAGAACCGAGTGTGCGCTTAACAAACAATATGCGCTTAATAAATACATGCGCTTAACAACCAGACTCTACGGTATGAATTCTTGGTTTTCCAGTAAGTCTAGTTTTCAATAGTTGTTTCTGACCTTAACTCCGCATAGTGTCTGACAGCAATGCTTGCTGTGGGTAACATGTGTGGATCCTGCCCTCAATATGGTTGTTTGTTTGGTTCCATTTATTGCAAATTTAACATACACCATTAGATCTATCTCCACTAGTAGCTGAAATACTGTTGGTGTCACTGGTAGTTGGTTGATTTTTACGTTGACATTGTAGCCATATATGTGTGCTCCAAAAGAGTAAGGCTTTTGTACATTCAGCTAAATGTATGTATGAATGCCATGTGCCTTAATTAGTTAAGTGGACAATTGATTCTTTTGTAAATACCGTAGTTTGTTTTTTAGTTTTTAATAAATATAAATCTGTATTACAATAATCTTTGTGGTGTAGGCAAGTTTGTTGTTGCCTAAAAATCTACCAAGGAATGTTCAGTTCAATGGTATTTTATCAGCTCAACTGGACAAAATTGATTTACTTCTGAGTTCTGAAAATACCTTGTCAACACTGAGGAAGATCTTTGACAACATTATTATTGACAAGTATCGTCAATTCAAAGTGGCCAGCAAGACATTTAGCAGTAAAGTGTGGAGGTATCCTGCTTGTGAGGAGTTGATGATTGCAAGTGGGTGGGTAGTGGAGAAACAACTACGAATTTCTTCAGCACTAAACAAGTTGAGCATTTGTGTTGACAAAATGCCCACGGGCTTGGATATTTTTGGTGAACAGATCCAGAGAGCAGATGCCACCAAAGCTTTTCCTGGGCTAGAATTTCACCAAAGAAAGCAAATGTTAGTGCAATGCTCCTGAACTACATATTATAGCTATGATACATTTTGTTGTGTTGAACTATTTATAGCTGTCCCGTTTAATTTGCTATATATGTATATCTTTATGTGTTCTTGCTACTAGACTAAGTGTTATATACTATTACTTTAATACTGAATATTTGTATAGTCAAGAACTCACAATGTTTGTACTGCATTGTTACTATTTTACTATGATTTAATCGTTGCTTGTAATTCATCATAATTATGTAGATGAACAATGTATATATACACAAATTTCAACAGTGGACAATATTTTATCAAATCTCCATCTTCCACTTGTACAAGCCAACAATCACATTGGTGGTTGCCTTCACCACTTTGAACCTGACACTGATCTATCAACACGTAACTGCAATTTTAATTAATTCCAGTGAAATTTGTGGCAACCAACAATACAACAGCATCTTGAGGACTGCATACATCTCAGACTCCCAATTTCCAAAAAATTTTTTCTCAAACAGCTAGCTTTCACATGCACAATAAGTATACCAGTATGGAAAAGGAATAGCTGCATGGCATAAATTTTTGACTGGATCTATAGTAAACCTTTCTCAACCACAAACTTTGGGGTTCTCGTGGGAGTAGTAGGAGATCATTTTTATTGTACATTATTAGATAAAAATTCTCCAAATTGTTCAAACTTACAAATAGCTATCTGGGTTGGCTAAAGCCTAATACTTAGTTACATGTATTGAAAATTCTTGTGAAAGATGACCAATACATAGCTGTAGAACAGTAAAATTATTTGAAGACAATATTATAACACTTATATGAATGTTAAAATCACATTGGTGCAAACTATGACTCTGCACTAAAATTCTGCCCATTTTACAAACTTGTAATTTATATGCTTCTGTTTTTACAAAGCCTGAAATGTTCTCATTCTCCATGCCAAATGTCTTTGTTCTGAAAATTTCATCTGTTTCATGCTTTGGGTTTATACACAGCACCATTAAGTTTGCCTGTGGATAGAGGTACTCATTTATTCTATATATATATATACATATACTGTTGAATTAGTGACCTATACCCTGAAACCTGAAGTTGCTTATGAAAATCATACAACTTAATGAAGTTCGCCATCAACTTTAAAATCTTTGTCATTATAATGCTATGCAAGGATTGTGTGAAATAACATGTTGAGAGATCAAGTTGCAAAGTCAACAAAATTCACAAGTGAACAGTATTGCTTAAAGAGCACATCACAGCAATCTCCATCTTTTCAAACATACTTTCTGTAACAACTTTAAACAGGCTGTAGGACCAGGTGTCCTACAGACTTTCAGCACTTTTGCTGTAAAGCCTGCCTTAATAAATAAATAAAAATACACAGGATGTTTTTGACTCCACCTTCAAGAGATTAAAAATATGTAATCTCATGCCATAGCAAGTGTATCTGCCACCAGTCAAGGAAGAGAGTTATTATTATTATTAGTATTACTGTGCAGGAATCAACAACAGATTATAACGCACAGTACAGGTGTTATGTATATAAGTATCTAAGTTAATACAAAAATCATTAAGTGTGGGAGAATCAACTACAACTATTCCATCAAGACACATGGTAGTGTGTCCTGGAAATCTCTTGGGTATACCCCTGCAAACACTGATAAATGCTAATGAACATAAACATAATCACTCTACAATGCTACAGCCCAGCTATCTTATTAAGAACCACATACCAGAAAGTGTAAATCAACATAGGTGTAATGCTTGATATAACAATGTCCTTTGTTGCACACATAAATTTAGGATTTCCATATAGGAACATGCTTCATTTTGTTGGTGCAGGAGATTTTCACACAGACTGACCTTTTATAATATAAGATAAAGCAAACAAGTACTAGCTAATTCATTATTGGATTGTTTGTGGCATTTGATAATTTTAACATGTGTAAATATCCAAAAAAAAGTGATTGCATGACCAACAATCCCATAACAGCCCTATATTGGATGTGCTCATACATGTTATAGTGCTACAAGATGTAGAAGTATTCATTTAGAGAATTGTTTTTTAGTCACCTAAAATTGTCCAATGTGACTATGTTGTGATTTTGGGTCACGTAACCACTTGTGTGCTAAAATTATGCTGATATCCTATGCTACAAACAATCTGATAATAAACAAAATTATTACTTGTTTATCTGAAAGGTCAGTCAGTGTGAACATCTCCAGAAACAACAAAAAGAAGCATCTTCATATTTTTGAGTGGAAAACCTATACCACACAAACAACGTTCTGTCTGAAACATCTGAAGTACTCAATTTTATTACGAGAAATCTTTTCAATTGTTTCCAAGCAACTAAAAAAGCTGTATATCTCAGTTTTGTCTAGCCCACTTTGGAATATGCATATGCCAACAACGTGTGGGACCCCATATAGTACTAACTTTGAAAAGATTCAAAAATGCTGCTAAATGTTGTAATCATGATTTTCACAAAACAAATACTTTAAAGCAAACTAAAACAACAACACTAAAATGTGCTAGAAGATTAGTCATAGTTCCAGAATAAGTACAATAAAAAATAATTAGTACTTTGCTAATTATATATATCTAATCCAAAACAGCCAAGCTGTAAAAAAAGAGTGCAGCCCTCAAAAAGGCTATGGTGAAAAAAGATGTGAAATCCAAGGTGGCGGTCAAGAAATGATGTGATGGTAGGTTAATGGTAAAAATTTTAATAACGACAATTCAAGTGAATTTTGTACCAAGACCAAGCAGCACCAAATTCACCTGACATCATCGTTATTAAAATTTTAACCATTAACATTAGTATCAATACAATCGGATAAGGGATTACAGAGTATTTATTCAGCAATTGCAATGGCCTACCTTGGAAGAGAGAGAAAAGAAAGCTAGACTATCCCAACCTGCTGTACAAAGCTAAGAACAACTTTATTGCACTCCAGGTTTCTCCATACTTTCAAAAACACACTCTGACCAAATAACGCATCCATATAATATCAGAACATCTATGCATAGAGATAAACGGTTTCTACCTTAGAACGTGCAGTTAAGGAATGGAGCACTTCACCATCAAGTGTTGCCACATTTACCTCACTAACTACATTCCAAACTAACAATTGGTTTGGTTGTAAATTGTAGTGTTCTTGGAAGTATCAGCTGCATGTGCCATCTTCCTAGTAACTAAATAAATACAATTATGGTTGGTATATCATTTGTGACAGGTGGACACTGGCAGGTATATATACATTAACAAATGCTTCTCAGCAACATTAATTTACTATTATAGTTAGCTAATTTCACAGAGCACACGTGTATATAGCTATTGTATGTATATAATTGTAATACAAAGCTAACTCCTGAACTATTTTGTTTACAATAGCTGCTTCTCTGGCAAAGTATACTTGACAGGTTTAACCACACTGTGCTACATCCTAAAATGGAATTGATGGGAGTACTATTATAGTTAGCCAATTTCACATCGCCAGTGCCTCCATTACACAACCAATTAAATGTTTGATACATTGTAACAAACATGCTGAAGTGGCAAAGTCATTACTTGGGGTAAACAATTATATAAGTAGCTAGTGTCTTTTTGTTTGTTGAAGCAGTTAAAATACATAAAAAACATGTACAGTGGATATCTAGCCATTGTCTGGAATGATTTCGCCCCATTACAGGAACTAGATATGCCCACATTGAATGTACTTTATATTTCTACCCGTTCTGACAATCATTATAAAACATCATATTTCACACCTGAATTTTACCATAGATAGTAGTGAGGTGTGTAAGTTATGAGATTATTTTATCTATAAACTTGTGCTATTGTTCACTACGTACTCTCCAGTGTCTCTAACTGGTTCAGCCTCCAACAACATGTTTGTTTATTTACAGTTTACATTGCTTTACAATACCATGCAGCGCAGGGATGGATCCAGGGTTTGGCAAGGTGCACTATGGTAACATAATATGAGTAGGAGCAAGGGTTCTGGGTGAACCAGATTATCAGTTTCAGTGCTGGAATTTTTGATATAGCCACTTTTATGCAGAAATGATATCTACATCTAATTAGTAAAAAATAATACTTTCTGAGACAGCCATGAGTAGTTCAGAAAGTCATATAGATATATGTACTACCAAGTGCACTGAATACAGCTAGTAGGCTAAATTAAGTATAAGACAATTATATGTGATAAGACAAGTTTATATGTGATCAGCAATACTTGCATGTGGAGGATTCTGTAATAAAAAGTGTACTTCTTGCATGTGATATCTGTTACAGGGTATTTTTCTGTCCCCAAATTTTATATTTGGGGGGAGCATGTGCCTTCCTCTGGATCCATTACTCCAGTGTAAGTGGTATACACAAACACCAATTTTTGAAACTTTTTAGGAGAGCCCATAGATAGTAGTGCATAAACTTTTTTGCAGCACACCCTAATAAGTATTATTATTATTATCTGATAAACAGAGCCCGCCTGGGGCACAAAGCAATTACTATAATAGCTAGCTACACTTACATAATAATTATACTGAATATTTTAAACAGAAGAGTTTGAGAAACTGCATGACAGTCTAATGACTGTCTTCTTGTGTAGGCTAATAGCTACGATATAAATGGAAAATGAAATTCAGCATCAATAATGAATGCTCTATCATACAATCATAGACTATAGAAGGTTCTCTGTAATTGCACTGCTGTCCAAACACCAGCCATGAACTGATGCACTGGGTCCAAGAACTGCTTGAGCCTGATGGAGTAGAATATGACAAGCTTTTGACTATGACTTGCTGTGATCTTTTTAGACAGATCCATTGACGTGGACATTTTTAATACTGACACAAATTGACTGTGGGTCGAACATAAGGTATATGTGGTAATTATGAGTCACTTAATTTAAAAGCATTCCTATCACGTAATAACATGATTCCAATTTTTCGTACTACTTATAGGCAAAAGTGTAACCACAAACTACACTCTCCTAAAATGTCAAAAAATATCCTACCATGTGGTAGACTGTATGATTTTTTCTTTAAAGTATTATAAGTACTGCTATTATGAGTCACTATATATGTTCATAAGTATTTTATATCCAGTTTATGGAAATATTTACAGGTAGTCTTAATGACATTCAAAAACACCATAGTTGACTTGGTTTTTGTACTTAATATATCAGAGTCATATATACTCCTTACTATATGGTGAGGGGAACAGGGACAGTATGAGAGATGAACCATCATTATTGAATAATGAGACACAATAAGTACATAAATGAGTCCCCGGTCACTTGCAACCACCAAACAAGGTTAGTGAATTAACACCTGTGTGGGCATGGCAAGGAAGTGTTAAGAGAGTACAAAAAATATAAAGTATGCATGCATGTACACTAAGCTACAAATTAAGAAAGTCAGTAGTCTGGGAAGGCCGGGAACCACTCACAACAATTCCGAGCCATAAATATTCTTTGGGAAGCCGCAATACACTGCTGTGAAGCATCATCCAGAACATTGCTTAGTGTTGCTTCTGACACTAGCGTATCCTGGTGTTTAATATAGCAAGTTCCATAAGTTCTTTACACAGAAACAGTGATAGTGGCCCAAAACGCTGACTTTTTGAGAGTTTCATAATAGTTGCAAATGTTCAGGTGATCCAACGATTCTTCAGTTGCTGATACTCTACCTTGATCTGTTTATGTTACCTGGCTGACTGAAGATGATGTTTTGAATCCAATGGACAGGTCAACTCAAGTAAGGCAATTGAATTAGTGGCAGTATTATGAATAACAAGATCTGGACGATAAGGAGTCACCATCACAGCTGTGGTGAAATTGTGGCCGGAGGTGACACACTGGCTTGTAGGTTTGGAAGGTCAGCAAAACGGTAGATTTTCAAACATGTTGATAAATTGGGATGCCAAACACTGCAGCACCAAATTACGCCGGTAAGTGTATCTATTCTGTGACAAAGCCACTGGGCAGCCATTCAAGACATGGGCAGTAGTGGGACGTGGGGAATCACATAAGAAACACCGTGCACTGCACTGGATATTCCATCTACGTAAATTAACAGCAGTTGATAATGTGGCAGATGATTCCCATCAAAGAAAGGATAATTGTCCTGGATGGAATCTTGACAACAAACAATTCCAAGATCCGCAAGTAGCTTCCAGCTTAGCTGAATCATCAATTTGCACTAAACTGAAAGTGTTTGGAGGTGATCCTCACAGTGAGATTTGGTATCACTTGATAGCTAGCTGACATTTGGCTTTTTAGTATAGTGATCGAGCTAACAGTAAAGTAGTAGAGTTGTTTCTTGGCAGCCATTAAGATGAAGTAATCATGGTCTTGCACTTGCAGAAAAATTTTCCCCCTATAGTAACATGAGAGCTATGTTATCTCTAAATTGGATTTGTGGTTAGCTTATGATCACTGTCAATGTTGATCTGAAGTAGTGTCATCCATTTCTCCCTAAATCTGCAGGATTTAACCTTCCAAACATATTTTAAGCTATGCGACCCTTAATACCCTTAATACCAGCATCTACCTTATAGCTAGCCATGGTATAGCTGCCAGTTGCCAGTTTACCTCTTCATAATAAAACAGTCAAGAGCAAAAAGTAGGTAGCAGCTCGGTCTAATATAATTACGATGCCCATCCTCATGATCATGTCCTGGCCACAACATGAGCTAGTCCGGTGCCACCTGCCCCTTCGCAAAAAGTATTTGCAAAGGGGCAGCCAGACTTAAAGGGTGTGTGTGTACAATGCGTCATGATATTATATACGGTGCTAATTTTAAGGTGGCACTGAAATAATTATGTGAAGCCACACAACACCCATTAAACTAGCACCTGTAACAAATAGTGCGTAGTCCACGTGCGTAATGAAAATGCATGGGTATTTGTAACCCTGTACATGTCTTCTTCATGGCGTAACCAAGATTCAACACAACAATTAAGGAGCCTACTACCAACTATGCCTGCGAGTAAAGTTTGGTAGGATTGCGTGATATAAATTCGAGACATGAAAGCGACTTAGTATAATCTATTCAGTTTAAAAACTCAACTATCAGAGTATGTAAAAAATTAACTATTTCGCTTCAGCAGTTTCTCACCTTGTAGAAGACATCTATGGATTCTTTTTGTGCTATGCATCACTAATGAGCACCTAAAGGTGAAAAAATTATGTGTAATTACAATTTCTACTGTTTACTAGTTACCTTGTGCAAGTATAATCTTCTGTTTTCTTCCACAGAGGTCGAGGATGCTTGGATACCAACAGCACATGACACTGGTGGTGGCACACGAGGGAACACAGGAGTAGATACAGCAGGTAACACATATTGGTGTGGCACATGTGGGAACACACTAACACAGGGGGTGACATAGCAGTAGGTAGCAATGGTGGTGGTATGTGTGGGAGTACAGGGCTTGACAACACAGGGGTACACATAACGGATGACACAGCAGGTAGTATAGCTACTGGTGGGCTAGGGGTACACACAGTGGATGACACAGTTGACAGCGCATTGGTACACACAACAGACAACACAGCAAGTAGTACTGGTGGGCTTGACAACACAGGAGTACGCACAGCAGATGACACTGGTAACTTAGGAGGGATAGATACAGCAGGCACATCTGTATATACATGTATTAGGCAAAGTATGTTACATAGTGCAAAGATGATATGATGGGGAGACATACGTAGCTGGCTCCATGGAGTTGAAATGTATGTTGTTATTGCAATTGGCGTTACAGGGTTGGAGACATTTGTGAGTTGTTGAGATGACAACAAGGCAGGCTCACTTGTCTTGCCTGACAGCATAGGAGTACACTCAGCGGATGACACAGGCATCAGTGAAGTAAATGGTGTTGAAATACCTGTTATTTTTGTTATTGCAGTTGGTATTACAGGGTTGGAGGCAACATTTCAGTGTAGTCTGATGAGACAACAGCAAAGCGGCATGCATGTCCATCACTAGAAAATGATGGCCAGACTACCTAAAATGTAGATTGCATACACAATTTCAATTATAACTAAAAACAGTACTGGCATTACTACTTACTATTGTTATGATTTTACAATTACCTGAATCCTTATAACACCGTCTATTTCTATTGGTGATTACCCTGCAAAAGGTGATTGCGCTTCGTTTTTCTATCCATTTCAGCTGCCTGTAGCTAGCAGCTGGCTTTCCCTCTAGCGTTGTTCTTCTACTCATTTTGGCTGGCAGTAGCTAGCAGCTGGTTTTGGTTCTTGCCGCCCAATAGACAGCACGCAGGTGACATACAGGCACTCGCTGTAGGTAGATCTACGACCGCGGTGAAAGTCTAAGTCAAAGGTCAAGGCCACCAAAATCGTGCCAATTCAACGGTCAACGGTAAAAGCTTCCAACCCACAATCGAAAAGTGCTAAAATATCGTCGCTAGGGCACCGGTCAAAGGTCGAAAAAGGCTCTTAGTCACAGGTCAAAGCGAAATTTTGGCCGGTCAAGACTTTGACCGCGGTCGCAGATCTATCTACAGCGCGTACCTACGTGACACCCCCTTGCAGTGCAGGGGTGGATCCAGAGTTTGGAAAGGGCCGGGGGTACACTTTGCTATTAAGTTAAATAGCAAAAAAGAAAAAAAAGGTCACAGCAATAATGGTTGTCCTTTACCAAACATATATACTATAGTATAAAGATCCTTATTTATAGCTTCATAGTTAAGCTACACTGCCTCATGAACACTGTGACTGCTTTATTAGAGTGGTTGACTGCTCTATTAGAGTATCTCGATCCATAGATACTAGACATTTCAACTAGGTACTTGTATAATTTACTAAAATGTTACGGACAAGCGAAACGCGGATTATTTCCGTTTACGCCTCCGTTGCCAATCCCTATTATAAGTCTAGACCAAGAGTTCATAATATATATATACTAAGGAGAGTATCCTACTCTCATATACCCCTGTAGAAAGGCGTATCGTGAAGTTATGACGTAACTACAAGATGTTGTGGTTTGTGACGTACAGGAAGCCATAAAAGTGCAAGAATCGTTAGCACCGTTTCACACTTGCGACGCTCAGGATAGCCGTATTCGCGAATGGCCTAGTAAGAAACGCCTACGAAGCGGTCTTAACCCACGAAGGAACGATTGTAGTTGGGTGAGAAACGCTTAGAGCTGGAGTTAATTTGGTTGCTAGCGACGTTGGTAGGCACGCGTTCAATCGATACCATGTTCAACTAATGACATCATTAATTATACAAAGAAAAACGGACGAACTCAGAAGTGTTACGTCATAACTTCACGATACGCCTTTCTACAGGGATATATGAGAGTAGGATACTCTCCTTAGTATATATATTATCAAGAGTTCATAATATATATACTAAGGAGAGTATCCTACTCTCATATACCCCTGTAGAAAGGCGTATCGTGAAGTTATGACGTAACACTTCTGAGTTCGTCCGTTTTTCTTTGTATAATTAATGATGTCATTAGTTGAACATGGTATCGATTGAACGCGTGCCTACCAACGTCGCTAGCAACCAAATTAACTCCAGCTCTAAGCGTTTCTCACCCAACTACAATCGTTCCTTCGTGGGTTAAGACCGCTTCGTAGGCGTTTCTTACTAGGCCATTCGCGAATACGGCTATCCTGAGCGTAACGGTGCTAACGATTCTTGCACTTTTACGGCTTCCTGTACGTCACAAACCACAACATCTTGTCGTTACGTCATAACTTTACGATACGCCTTTCTACAGGGGTATATGAGAGTAGGATACTCTCCTTAGTATATATATATTATGAACTCTTGGTCTAGTATCTATGCTCGATCTTATGTGCAATTTTTTTTTAGGGGGGGCACGTGCCTTCCACCCTGGATCCGCCACTACGAGTGGAAAGTAGGTTTTCCAGCAGCCTGCTCAAGCGTAACCACAAACATGATGCAGTGATTACCGTGAACAAGCATTGTATGGTTTCACATAATTACTTCAGCGCCCCATAACTCCTAGATCATACATAGGACAGTGCAGGTGCCAAATCAGTTTATTCCAGCTGTCGACAGGTCGAGTTGAACTAAAGAGAGTTTTCGTTTAGCAGCGGTATCACTGATGGAGGCTTTATCACAACTAGTAGATAAAATTGTTGATTCTGTCAGTCCTGAAGATCTAGAAGCTACCTTGTCAACACTGAGGAATATCTTTAACAACATTATTCAACACCCAAATGATGACAAGTATCGTCAAATCAAACTGGCTAACAAGACATTTAGCAGTAAAGTGTGGAGGTATCCTGCTTGTGAGGAGTTGATGAAGATGAGTGGGTGGGTAGTGGAGGATGATCATGTGAGACTAAGAGATGACTCTCATATCCATATTGTATCCCAGTTACTGGGCAGAAAAGAAACCAATGTACAACACACCTCACAATTCTCTGCTAAGAAACCTGACACAGAGATGTTTGTGCCTCCAGAAGATGAAACTGTTGTCATAGTGAATGCTATACGTTATGGGATGGGAAATAAAGTGAAACAAGTGCTGAGTCGATACAACACTTCTGACGTAAGATGTATGTGGCTACTTGGAGAAAGTCCCCTCATATTCTCGGCTTTTAGAGCTAGACAAATTGGCGTTGCACGAATATTGATTGAAGAGTATGGTATAGATGCTAATGCCTCGGATGGGAAAGGCAGTCCCTGTTTCCTTGAGTTGTTTTCAGGATGTGATTCCTCTGACGCTTGCCAATCATTGATCATCGAGTTTATCAAGGAATTCAAGCTTCATGTTTGTACAGGTGGCCAACCATTGTCAGCAATTCATCTCGCATGTTTGCTCAAGCTTTTCACTGTTCTGAGATACCTTGTGGAAAAGTGTCAAGTTCCTATCAACCAGCCAATCAGTAATCATAAAGTTGATGTAAATGGTGGTACAGCTCTGCACATTGCTTATGGCATTAATGAAGTAGAGATTGCACAATATTTAATACAACATGGAGCTAACTCAGACATAAAAGATAGTGATGGCAAAAAACCTCAAGAATACATGTTGTATAGTGGTCAACGGGTCAGAGATACCACAAACTTCTATTCTAAAAGTTCAAACTTTTTCATTAAGCGCAGTAAGATATTCAGAAACTTTGCAAGCAAGGAACTTTATTATTTCCAACAACTGTGTAACAGTGGAACTCCAGCATATGAAGCTGTCAATCTCACCCTTGAAATTTTCCCTGAGTTAAATAAAGAAGCCACTCATGCCCAGCCACCTGACTTAGAAGCTACCCCAACCATGAACAAGCTCAACCATTACATCACTGATATGGCACCATCTTATTATGCTATTGGCTTGGAGCTTGACATTCCTAATAGTAAATTGAAGGTGATTAAGAGTGACCCCAGGTTGGCTGATCTTCAGGAGAAGTGTCGTAAGATGTTAGAAGTGTGGCTTGAAACTGATACCTCAGCTACCTGGAGGAAACTTTGCGATGCACTGGAAGAACATGAAGTGGGATTGTGTGCTGTTGCTGAAAGGATAAAAGGACAACCTGTAGTTTAGAAACGGTATAATGTTACAGATTAGTTATCATTAATTCAGTCTTTCTATAAATACACACATACAGGGTTACACTACATAGTCTACACAATGATTATTCTGTAATGGTTGTTTTTCAGTCAATACATGTTCAATACAATAATGAAAGTTTAATACTCCGGAAAGAAAGAACGGCTTTGCAGATTACCATGAGGTTAAATTTAAAAATCAAATCAAAATTAGTAAATACTGAATCCATATAATAACCAATTAAGGTTTACAACAATTCACAATAGGGAGGGAGAACATGTATAGGCCTGCAAGAGTTCATATATAGATATACAAACTCTTGATGCTACATTGTGTTCAACAATTATCTTAAAGTAATTGCTAATAAACCAAGCAAGACATGCAATATTATTATTATGTCCCAAACACTAATTATATGTGAAGCCTGCAGGTGATTAACATGAAACTGAAGTATTTGAGATATGATGCAATCACTCAACACAGTGCATGTGTTTTGACCAGGTAAGTAAGTTGGATACTCTCAATAATAATTATTATGAACTCTTGATATACCTGATGTAAACTAACTGTGAGGCTATATAACTGTAACATTTTTATATATAAAATTATTAAGACAAGAATTGACACACTCATCTTCATTCTAGGAGTTAAATTGAGTTGTATGGCATTAACTGTGTATTTAAAAGGCTTAGCCAAGAAGTTGTACAGGGTTGTAGTTATTTGAGCACCGTGCTATAGGTATTTTGAACCCTGTCTTGTTTTAGTGTGTGTGTGTTTAGAGCACAGTACTGCATGCATGCATATGCTTCATGTTATACTACTTAGCAAGAAGGGGCTTTATATTGTGTGAAGTGTCAATCATCATCTATCCTATACAAACCATGATCTAATTAGGTCTTCATTGTGGTCACTTCTGCAAATGTTATAAATTGCACACAAACTGTTTGATGTGCTGTGCCACAGCAAATAATACAATTCTATTGTGTGTTTAAGGGTAATATTATTGTCATACATATATAGGCAAAACACATGTAGAGTGTATCTAATACTTGTATTGTTGTAGCTACAGCAATTTATAGATAACATGATTCATGTACAGTGACTTTATAGTAGTTATTGTACTTTCACCTACAGTGGAAGCCCCCCATGGCTTAGCTAACTGTCTCTGGTATTGTTTATAACACCCACCAACCTTAACTTCATTATCTAGTATAGTGTAACTACTATAAAGTCACTGTACATGAATCATGATTCATGTACAGTGACTTTATAGCAGTTATTGTACTTTCACCTACAGTGGAAGCCCCCCATGGCTTAGCTAACTGTCTCTGGTGTTGTTTATAACACCCACCAACCTTAACTTCATTATCTACAAATTGCTGTAGCTACAACAATACAAGTATTAGATACACTCTACATGTGTTTTGCCTATATATGTATGACAATAATATTACCCTTAAACACACAATAGAATTGTATTATTTGCTGTGGCACAGCACATCAAACAGTTTGTGTGCAATTTATAGCATTTGCACTTCTAAGTACATGTAAAACTTTATTCATGCAGTCCTCATTGGATTATGTCCCATGCAATAAGCATTCAGTGTCATGTATAGGGCTCCTCCACTGGGGGATGAAGAGCTACAAAAGATCTAGGGCTACATGGCGTCTTATAGGTACTTGTCTATAGGATTTTCATTAAGATTCTATAATTTCTCAGGCTGTCAGCCATTTTCCAGGTCATGCACAGCAAACAAAAAACAACAAGAGACTCTAATAGAACAGTCACTCAAGAGATAATACTAATAGTGTACTCCATGAACACTGTTGACACAATCAATCAGGGCTGCCCAGAGAAATTAAGGAGCCCAGGGCAAAGAGTTAAAGTGGGCCCCTTCACCCAAGTTGTAAGGTGAAGACCAAAAAAAAAAAAAAAAAAGTCACAACCTGCTGGCAATGACAATAACTACCCATCACCAACCATATCTCCTTATCTATAAGCTTGCTACACTGCTCCTCTGAAGAATACTGTGACTGCTCTATTAGAGTATTTAGATCTGACTGCTCTATTAGAGTATATCGATCTTTTAAACAGGTATTCAGGGGGCTCTTCATGGGGCCTCCTGGGGCCCCTTTCAGGCTGGGGCCCGGGACAAAATGCCCCAGTTGCCCCCCCCCCCCCCCCCCCCTGTGGGCGGCCCTGCAATCAATGTGTATGCAGGGGCAGATCCAGGGGGTTCAAAGGGTTCCATGGAACCCCCTATTTGGAAGAGCCTTAATATTATTTGATGAGCTGTTGCCAAGTTTTTTCAGTACACCAAAATCTGTTTATCAGTCAAATAAGTACTCATTGCAAACAATAGTAACAAAACACTCATTTTACCTTTCTTCACTATAAACTCATTTAAAACTGCTACCCCATGCAGCATCTCCATGTGCAATAGGCATCCCTTAAAAAGTTGTTTAATGGTTTAAAAGTCTTCAGTTGCATTTCTAAAGACCTAAATGGTAAGATTTAACAGTGATACATTACTGATCATGAAGAGTGTGTTTGCTATGAATTATTATACTGCTAGGTAGCTAGACTAAATTTGCAATTACCACTTTTAAAAAGTCTGGATCCGCCCCTGGTATATGCCTATATTGTATAGCAGCAATGTTAAAGGCAATTGATGTGTGTTTTAAACTACTGCAATGTTCATGCATAGGAGTAAACAAGACCATCAATGAGTACATATATGTACCCTTATGGACGTGCCTGTAACAATTAAAAGTTTTGAAACTAGCATGGCGGTGCTGTTAATAGAAGAAAGCACTTTTCAAATATTTCTAAACATTTTCTGGTGTATCTATGGTTTATTCTACCATTAATTGGGTAGGAATTTAACTTATAATGCTGTGTTTCAGAACTAATTATTATATTTAATGTGTCAAATGCACCCATATGGGTGATTTTTCAAAATTCAGTCACATATATACACTCCATGTTGCAGGGTGAAAATGAGACTTACTACAAGTTGAAACCCCCTCCCAAAAAATTATACAAGATTGAGGTACACTAATAGAGCAGCCAGTGAAATACAGTCACCACACATCTTTTCCCTAAAAAAGGAATTTGGCAAGTGAGTTATGACATTTTAAAATAAGTACAGATAATTCAGACACACAAATGTGACTGAATTTTGGAAAATCACCCATATGGGCACATTTAACACTTAAAATATTTCATGACCAAATCACAAACTTTATAGTGCAAATCTACTTGTTGATGATTTTAAGCCATTCTCAATACCTTAAATTACTAGAAAATTTTAGAAATATTTTTATAGCTCTCCTCTGCCCATCATAGTAACCTAATAAACATGAAAATTCTAATTATTTCACGCGTGCCCATATGGGTGATTTTCCAAAATTCAGTCACAAATGTGTTTACAGCATGCATGCTGTGTAGCAAGACTGTTAATATTAAAACACTCACATATTGCCACTTGAGCAATACCTCCAGTTAAGGATAGTTCACTGGCTTACATGTAATTAAAATAATCTAGTACAATTTTTATTATGAACCATTACGCATGTCTTGCAAATTAAATGCAGGCTGTATAGAACACATCCACTTGGGATGACATGCTGTTTACACTAGCTTCACCATATAGCTATGTTATTCCAATCCTGAACCCCATGTATGGTAGACAGCTGCTGCTAGTTCTTCTGTGTTGCAGGTATAATGACTCATGATTCTAGTTTTGCTTTCCTACTAGAGATAAATGATGTAATGACATTCTCGAACTCAACCACAGCTGCTGGAATGGCTTACATAAACTGCTACACTTGAAGTTGACATACCATGCAGCTGAAGTGAACTACTCTATCCCCAAGCACCAGCTGTCTGTTACCAGATTAATGCTTTAGAATAGCTTTTGTGTCTCCAGGGGCTGGCCAAAAAGCTATAATTATAGTGACTTTGAGCCATACAGTTGTAAGGGCTATAGTTGAAAACAGACTATAAGCAGCAAGCTGCACCAAGTATATAGTAAAAAGTTACAAATGTATACATGTGTATTTTAAGTCTCTTTTACAGTCTGCTATACGTATTTGACTAGAAGTACCACCTCAAGAT